>NW_005434664.1:1045950-1141437 GCF_000315625.1 Guillardia theta CCMP2712
CCCTTCAATTTTTCCCCTTCATCCCTTACTCCCTTTCCTCCTCCTACACTTATATTCTCCCCCCCCCCCCCCCGGCCCCTTTTCTCTCGTCGCACTGAACAGTCGTGCAGGTCTACAAGGGCGTTCTCCCCGAGTACAGCAAGCTTGCCGAGGAGCTGAGTAACGGCCCTTGCTTTGCTCTCGAGGTCCCCGGCAAGAGTCCAGCTCTTCCCCTCCTCACTTGCTGAGCCGCAGGTTCGCTCCGAGAACGCCGTCCAGGCCCTCCGCGAACTCATCGGCCCTCATGACCCAGAGCTCGCCCGTGTCCTCCGTCCAACAACCTTGCGAGCTCAGGTGGGACAACCCCTGGCTCCTCCTCTACCCACGCGTTCTCTTCCTTCTCCGCCCTCACTCCCTCCATCTCCATTCTCATTTTCCCTCGCTCCCTTGTTTCCTCACTCCATTCCTTCCAACTCCTCCTCTCCTCCCTCCCCTAGTTCTGGATCACTTCTGACCAGCTGGCAGTTCGGAGTGGACAAAGTCATGAACGCTATCCATTGCACAGACCTGCCCGAGGACGGCCAGTTGGAAGTGGAATACTTCTTCCGGATTTTACAGAACAACTGAAACTCACACTGACAAGGACGATCGGGCTCGGCATGTTGTTGGATACTTGTGTAAATTCTTCTCTGTTGCCTCCCCGACAGTCTCTCCTGCTCATTGGCTGCTCTCTTGACCCGTCACTACATCACATCCTTGGGGTTAGAAGAGGTTGGGCTGGCCCGTGCAGCGGATCATGCGGTTGTATGCGCGACTCTTGGTGTCAACGCGGACCTTGTTGGAAGGGTCGCACATCTCCTCGATGGGGATGTAGACGTACCTGCAGCAGCGCTCACACCCCAATTCTCTCCCCCCTACCTTCGTCCTGCCTCCTGCCTCCTGCCTCCTGCCTCTTCTTCTATCTCTTTGAACCCTTCCTCCTGCCTCCTGCCTCCTGCCTCCTGCCTCCTGCCTCCTCTTCTATCTCTTTGAACCCTTCCTCCTGCCTCCTGTATTCCTTCCTCCTCCCTCGTCTCCTCTCCTCCCACGCCCCCTCCCCTGCTCATCGGCTGCCTCATCTCCTTTTTCTTCTCCCTCACCTGTGATTCACTTGCCCACAGCTGAAGCCGGTGAAACCCGCCATGGCACCATGCACAACGGTGCTTCCGAGGGTCGAGCAGTAGACGCTGGAGGCGAGTGAGGAGGAGAGCAGCGACGGAATGCACGCGTACCTGTCTGATGGGTTGGCGGCAACGGATCTGATCTGGTAGGAGGGGTCCAGGTATCGGATCTCAGCAGGGAAATCTTTGGCTGGAGAAGAAGATGAGGAGGAAGAGGAGGAGGAAGAGGCTTATGGGGAACCTTTGAACCAATTCTTCATCTCGTCCTGCTCACTCTGTAAGATTTCGGAGATGGAGGGGCAGGCATGACTGACCCTCAAGTACGTCCCGATGTCCGGCAGCCGCTTGTTACCTGATGTTAAGTCAGTGAGGCCGACGAGATGGTAGAGGCAGGGAAGCAGACAGAGATGTGGAGGAGGGCATGATGATGATGATGTTGATGATGATGATGACAATGATGATGATGATGATGATGATGATGATGATGATGATGACGACGACGACGACGACGAGGAAAGCAAGAAGAGGGAGGGTAGCGGAAAGCGTAACAGTGCAAGACAAGAAAAGAAGGACAGACAAGAGGGATCAGGGGATATATGGCAAGAGACGAGACCTGAGGCGTCGACTCCTAGATCTACTCCCTCGAAGTGATGGGATCCAGCTCCTGAGCAAGAGAACACATCAGGTCGGGTAGGGCGGCAAGATGCAGAACCCTCGGCCACCACGATGAGGCAGTGTCCTCTCTTCTTCAAGACCTCCGCTGCTCAACCGCGTCACTCGCAGACGAGGGAGGGGAGGGGCAACTTGTGTATTCGCAGAGCTTGTCCATGCTGAAGGGAGCCTCCGGGATCAGACAGATATCAACATCGTTGGACGCCAATGCCGAGTACATTGCAACGAATCTACAAGAGCAGCAGATGAGAGACAGTCGAGCCGGATGCTTCGACGGACCCGCACTCTCGGCCCATGAGCTTGACGATCGCGATGCCGTTGTGCGAGTCCTGAAGGAGGGAGTAAGGGTAGTTGAAGCACCGAGGAGAGTGGCTCGCACGTCAGCTTCGATCCTTGCGCAGTTGATGACCTTGCAAGCTGAGGATAGATCAGACGAGAGACGGGGGAGGGAAGAGCGTTTACCCTCAGCTACTGCAGAGTCGAAACCGAACGACTTGTCGATGAATGCCACGTCATTGTCAATGGTCTTTGGCACTCCGCAAACGGACATAGCATACTCCCTCCGCGCTGCTTCCTGTCTCTTTGTGAGATACTCCCTCCTCGTTCTCCTCGTCCTCTTCCTCGTCCTCTTCCTCCTTGACTTCGTCCTCGTCCTCGTCCTCGTCCGTCCCCTCCTCTTCCTCTCTCTCCGACCTGAGAGATGAGGTTTGCTCCTCGATGTGTCCCGTCGCCTCCGACCACATACACCTTCCACCAACGTCAACACCCAGCACCTCCTCCCTCTTCGACTTCCCCCCCCTCCCGTCCAGCAGCGGTCCACCTGGTTGACTCCGTTGGAGGTCAGAGCTGACATGATCTTGTCCATATTCTCCTTGGGCCCTCCCCCACGGGAGGAGCCGAGGACCGTTCCTCCTCTCTTGTGAATCTGCACCGGGCCCAGCATCAGCAACGGAACCTCTCACAACCTCCCTCACGTTCTCGACGGTCTTGCAGTCAAGGTCGACCCACGGCAAGCTGTAAAACCCCTTGTATCCAAACTGGATGCCCCAGACTTTCTTCACGCTGCCGGCTAGTCAGCGCACCCTCAGCCCCTCCCTTCCTCAGTCGCGTACTCATAGGTTTTGATCAAGGTGTCCACTATCGCCTTGATGACATTGTTCAGTCCTGCCTCAACGTCAACGGACTCCATCCGCTGCTCTCCTCGTTAACCAGGACACAGTCCTCCGCACGTGACGATGGCAGCAACGACCTCCTTCGGCTTGAAGTAGAGGAAGTCTCGTGGACCTGCACGTACCCACTGGAGCGAAGTCAGTCTTTGCAGGAAGCACAAGATCAGATCGTAGACTGAAGCACAACCATCCTCTTCTCCTTCTCTCACCTGCCTGTACAGCAAATTCTTCTGGGACGCGCGGGGAGAGTTCAGGTACAGAACGTCAAGCACCGTTTCGTCCTGAGCAATCCAGTCGGCCTCCCATTATAAACCCTCCCTGCTGACGTCACCTGGCCCACCATGGCTCCGCGCCATGTCAGAGGAGTCTCATACTTCTCAGCAGGAAGCCACTCGTCTGTTGCAACAGAGCTCAGACGATGGCGGGCAGAACGAAAGGAGGAGGAGGAGGAGGAGGAAGAGGAAGAGGAATAGGTGAGGAAGCTGCGACAGGGGCAGGGGCAGGGGCAGGGGCAGCCTCCAGCATAGCGGCCACACCGATATGGTCAATCTTCATGAAGATGGGATTGATAGCGTGCTCTTCGAAGCCATCCTTCCCCTTGAAGAGCCCTCCTATCTAACTCCAGGGGTCAAGGAACAGAGCTCCAGGAGCACGAGCCTCGTACCTTGAGTTGTGACTTGCAGCAGGAAGGATCTCTCATCAGACGCGATGGGCTCCGACTTATGGACCCCTCATTGGCAGCTGCAGCACCAGACGGTCAGTCCGCAGGCATCGTAACTCAAGAGCAGGCGCTACGCCTCACCAGTCAGCGGGAGGAAGACTGATGAGAGAAGGACCAGGCATCTGGCCAGAGAAGCCATGCTCTGCAAGAACCACTTTGAGTGAGTGCCAAACAGGTAGAACGGTAGATGCTGGATCAGTAAAACTTTCAGTTCTTGTTGCTGGCAACCATAGCATGCAGCACTCTGGTACCATTGAGGTGTACA
Source organism: Guillardia theta CCMP2712 (assembly GCF_000315625.1). Taxonomy (NCBI): domain Eukaryota; class Cryptophyceae; order Pyrenomonadales; family Geminigeraceae; genus Guillardia; species Guillardia theta. The sequence goes on from NW_005434664.1 coordinate 1,049,917, forward strand.
GCAACAGTCTTTCTCCCCGACCTGCTGTATCTCATTCTATCTCATCTCTGATCGATTTAGCCTGCACGTGTAGCAACTCGTTCCTCTCTACCTCATCATGCTCTGCTTTTTCCACCTCCCCATCCTCCTCTCCTCCTCCATCTTCCGCCTCCTTCCCTTGTATCCCGCATGCCATGGATTTTTTTACTCAATTCAAGTTGGCGGGTCTTCTCATAGTCAATTTTTCCAGCTCTCAATTTATTGACTTTAATTTCGATATCTGATTGAAAACTTTCGGGAAGAAATTGATCAATTTGAGCACCCCTCATTGAAATGGTCAGCAATGGTCAGCATGGGGGTCCTGACCACAAGGGATGCAACAGGAGGGTGTTGATGGGTGGGAAAACAGGGGTACTTCATGTTGATGTTCAGGGGGTAGGGTGGTATACCCTATAATATATGCTCCCAAACTTGCTAGGACCCCGCCAACAAAAACAAAAAATGAACGCCAGGGACCCCTCAGTCCCAGATGCCGGTGCCGGCCGTCCGGGCCCGGGGCCTCCAACTTTGTCTTCCCGGTAGGACTAGCACTGAGATTATCTGATTCCAAAGATGATGGCCGGGCGCTGCTTTTTGCAAGCGACGAACTGGAGAATCCAGAGATGGCGGGAAAACAGTGGGAGGAGACTAGGAGAGGAGAGGCGAAGGGAGAGATAGGAAGAGGGTAATGGAACAAGCGAGGAAGTTGCAAGGAGAGAAGTATGAACAGAAGATGATGAGGAGAACACGCGGAAGTAGGGAAGAAGGAAATATATTAGTGGTGAAAAGAGTAGGAGATTTAGTTTCCAGCGAAAGGGGAAGCAGAAGGGCATAAATTCAGGCAGACGAGGAGAGAATAACGATTATGAGGTATAGAACTGATTTCATGCGAATGGTTATTGTTGGAGGCCCAGTGTGGTGGGATCTTGATGGATATGCAGCGGAAGGGAGTCAGTTGACAACCAAGGATTATGTGGTTTTTAGTTGAAACATTACACGGTGGTCAACGAGTGTCTGACAAACATGCCTTTTACTTCTAGCAGACACTGAAGGCTTCAGATGGAATAGCTCGAGGAGGAGGCAGGGGGGGGGTTAAACATGAGCTCGGCAGTCACCCCTGGACTGTTGGATAAGAGATGAATCCTGTCTAGGTTCGACTCTCAACCCTTCGCGGTCCCAGCATGGACACCACAGTGACGGATGGTGATGTCAAGGATGCAAGCAGCAAGGTGATCCTGGACTGCGTGCGTCCATGGTCTTGCTCTGATCGCCATTACCCTCAGGTTACTAACGAGTTTCGAGAAGCCGAGAAGTCGGAAGAGCCTTCCGGTGACCGTCTTTGTATGCTCCCCTCCCCATATCGTTATGCTTTTCACCAGGAAAAGGTGATGAGTGGCTGAGAGAGGGCAGCGAGTACATCGGCCAACGGATACGCCGAGTGGTGTACAACGAGAACTCCGAGCCTTTCCCAGCTGATGGGACCGTGGTGGGCTGGTTGCCAGTTGATCTAGCCGATTTCACCAGCGAGCACACCAACGAGCCTGCGGCTCTCTGGCACATCCAGTTTGATGACGAGAACATTGGTGAGGAGGACCTGGAGGAGTTTGAGGTCAGAGACGCCATCGATCTCTACAAGGACAGGTTGAAGGAAGACCCCTCCTCCAAGTCCAAGCCTTCCAAGAAAGGATCCGCAGGAAGGAAGAGCAAGGCCGATCGCAAGGAGCAGAGTGAAGAGCCGCATAAGAATCAGAGCAGGAAGAAGGCTGCTGGGCAGGGACTTCTCAAGAAGCCTCAGAGTGCGTTCATGGTGTGGAGCTGCACCATTCGTCCAAAACTCCGAGATGAAAGACCCGAGCTTGACTTCGCTGGGCTGAGCTCTCACTGCGCCAAACTCTGGCGGGAGATGCCGGCAGACGAGAAGCAGGAGTGGAACAAGAAGTACTCGAAAGCTCTGCAGGACTGGAACGATATGGAGAGTCAGATGCGGATGGGTGAGGGAGGGTCTGCCAAGCTCTCTCCCGACCTCTCCGAGGTTGACAACAGGTCTATCAATGAGAGCGAAGGCTCCGAGTGCTCTCGATCAGACAAGGGGAAAGGCAAAGTGAAGCCAACTCCTTCCAAGGATGATTGCTTCGTCATTGTTGTCGATGAAGCTTGGGAGAGTCAGCGCGGGTTTCGACTCTTCGAGATTTGTTCGTGCCCGACTTCGGATGGTACGTGCAAGGCCCGAGAGTGGTACAGCTCTGCCGACTTTGACGAGTGCAAGTTGGGCCAGCAGAAATTCCTTCCTTCTCAGCCTTCCGCCAAATCGTTTCAGCTGAAGATCAACTCTTTCTATCCCGTGCAGACCCTGCGAGGTCGGCAGAACAGGAAGGAGTATGTGCAGATAGCGGGAGAGCAGGACATGGTGTCGGAAGCGTATCAGGTGCTGCGAGGTGAAAGGGCTGGTCACGGCCTTGAGGAGCTGGTAGTGAGGTCGGGAGAGGAGAGCTCGACTAGGGCTACTCCGTCAAAGTTGACCAAAGAGAAGAACTCCAGGAACTCAACGCCTGTGTCGAAGGAGTGTCAGGAAAAGAACTTGAACTCGGACGAGGAGCAAAACACATCGACACCACCGAGCTCGAAGGGGAAGAGGAGCATCGGCAACAACGACGTGCGGGAGAGCGAAGGGGAAATTTCGCAGTCAACGAAGCGGGTCAGGAGGAACTTGGACGTGAATGGGACCCATTCGACGGAAGCGATTTCGGACAAAGAAGGTCAAAGAGCAGCAGAAGCAGGTAATATTTCTAGATGACAAGGACAGGAAGATATTGATGGAGATGATAACGGTGACAGTAACGATGCCGATGACAAAAATGATTCCATGTTTATGACGATGACAACGGTATATAGTGATAATATCTGTTGAGCAGGCTCAAAAGGACTTCAACGAGCTCAAAAGACGACAGGTGCTGATAGATCGTTTGGCTTGATTTCGACACTGACTGCTTGCAGTGACTGAGAAAGTGCCGTCGCCGGAGGAGCTCCGAAGGTAGCGGGATCAACAAACGTCCCTGTCGGAGAGGAGCTCGTGATCTGATGGGTTGACAGGCGAGAGGAGGAGAGGCGGCGCAGACATCTCGAGCAACTGAAGCAGCTGAGGAAGGGACTATGGTGCGAGCATGCAGAAGGACGGCAGCGACTCACGGGATGGCAGGGAGCTCATGGAGAAGGAGAGCTGTGCTCCCCTGATGCTGCGGTTGGCATGGCATGACGCGGCAACTTATCGAGCAGATGGAGGAAAGTGGAGGACGAGGAAATGATGACGACGATGATGATAATGATGCCAATGAGGCCGATGATGATGATGATGATGATGATGATGATGATGATGATGATGATGATGATGATGATGATGATGATGATGATGATGATGATGATGATGATGATGATGATGATGATGATGATGATGATGATGATGATGATGATGATGATGATGATGATGATGATGATGATGATGGTAATGATGGTGATGGTGATGGTGATGGTGATGGTGATGGTGATGGTGATCGTGATCGTGATGGTGTTTAAGATGCTGTTGATGTTGATGTTGACGTTAGCAATAATATTGAAGATAGTGCGGTGGCGGATGAGATCGGATGACTCTGACAAGTCTACAGGGGAATGGCCGAGGTGCGGAGGCGTCAACGGCTCCATCACCTTCGCTCCCGAACTCGATCTCCCCTGCAACAAGGGACTGACACTCGCACTCTCACTCCTCTACGAGCTTCAAGTGCGTCGGGGGAGACGGAGATGTCGATGAAGGGACTTACAGCCTTTCCGACAGGAGAAGAACGACTTGGTCTCTGTTGCCGACGTCATCCAGATGGCTGGACAAGTAACTCCCTGCTCTTTCTGTGCTCCTACTCATCCTCCCTCTCAGGTGGCAGTTGAGTTCTCGGGCGGTCCCAAGATCGCGATGCGATGGGGGAGGTCAACAACAGGAGTGAAATATCTGTGCTCTGACTCTGACGTGGCAGGAAGCATGTGGACGACCCGGACTGTTGTGCAGACCCTGCTGTCTCTCAAGACCTAGAGCGAGGAAATCCTCCCTTCGCTTCCTCTTTGTCTGCTCCTGAGCATCTGCGGCAAATTTTCGGTCTAATGGGCCTGTCTGACCAGGTCTGCCTACCATGTCTTCCCGTACCTCCATCTGCTCCAGCTAGTTTTCAATCTTTGCATCCTCTATCCACCTATCTGCTCCTGCCACTTCCTCTGCTCTTTCCCTGTCTTGTTCTGCTTCTCACTCTCGCTTCTCCTCTCCCTCTCCTTCTTTTCTTTTGCACCAGGAGATCGTCGTCTTGATGGGTGCTCACACGCTGGGGAGGGCGCGGCCATCACGGTCAGGGGAAGGGGCGGCAGCGACTTGCTACACGAGAGATGGGCCAGGGAGGTGCAAGGGAGGGTCGAGCTGGACTCAGGTGAGGCTGAGCTGGGCTTGCCGAGCTGTCAAAGTCTCATGTCAACCTCAGGAGTGGCTCAAGTTTGACAACAGCTACTTCAAGAACCTCCTGCTGACGGTAGGCATGACCAGCAGCCCCTCCACTTGATTCGCAGCATTTTCTGCATCATTCTCCAGCCCTCCTAGCCTCTCCCCCCTTCCACTAACTGCATATTTCCTGCTCTGCTCTCCTGCTCTTCATTGCTCGAATCTAATCTTCTGTTGTTGTCTCTCACGATTCTCCTGCAGCCACCAGCTGATTCTCAGCTCCTTCGCCTCTCGACCGATTCAGCACTCGCAGAGGTTTCCAGCCTCCGTCTCTAGGGCAACTCTCCAGCTGAACCCGTGCAGGACCCGGTGTTTCGAGAGTGGGTGGAGAAGTACGCGGAGGACCAGGTAGGCTCTTGTGCAGCTCGCGTAGCAGCTGGGGTTGACCTGGGCCCCAGGAGCTGTTCTTCTCGGACTATGCGCGAACTCACCGCAAGATGAGCGAGCTGGGGGCGAAGTTCGAGCCTCAGGAAGGGATTGAGGTAGACTTGGAGGAAGGCTGAACAAGCTGCTCGCGCACTGCCCTCTCGCTCTCCCCTCCTCTCCGAATAGCCTTTCCTGCTACGACTAAAATCTCCTCTTCCTTCTCTTCTTATCTTTCCCCCTTTCTTTCTACCTCCACATTGTCTTTCTCCTTTTCTCCTCTATATAAATATTATCAAGATCTCGAAATTCCTGCTGGTAGTCCGCTGCGCCCTACAGACTCTAGAGGAACCACAACAGAACCCTCGCCCATGTCCAGCTGCAGAAAACAGCAGAGGTGGGCGGCTAGCGGAGCATTAGGATGAAACTTTAATGGCAATGGGGAAGAAGAGGAGCTCAGGGGCACTGGGAGTGAACGATTCTGACGCCCTCCTCCGACCACTGCTTCTTGGATATCCACATCCTGCAGAGGATGAAGTTAGAGGAGGCAAGAGAGGATAAGGACTCACTGTTGGAAGGAGCCGAGGGACGCCAGGATGGAACCGCCGATCCAGACGCTGAACCTCCTTTCTGTCGTTGCCATGGGGGAGATGGTCTTGACCTTGAGAAGCTGCGGAGAAATGAGAGGAGACAAGAAGAAGAGGACGAGGAGGGACACACAGAAGAGGAGGAAGAGGAGGAGCGGGAGCGGGAGCGGGAGCAGGAGCAGGAGCAGGAGGATAGGATCCTGAGACGAGGAGCATTGAAGGGGAACAGGGAAGGCAAGGTGAAGAGGAAGAGGGAGGAAAGTGGAAATGGAGAAGAGGAACGAGAAGAAGGGATGATTGTTGGGCTCACGCTAATGGACTCGGCCAGCTCTCGCTCCAGCCTCTCCTTGAACATGGGGAACAAGGTGTTGCCTCCCGTTACTATCACAGTTCTGCTCCACAAGTCAGGCAGTGGCGATCTAATGAGAGGAGAAGGTAGAGGAGAGGGCGTCGTTGAGAGGACGAGAGGAGGAAGGAGAGAGAAAGAGAGTTGGAAATGGAAGAGGAGAGGAGGAAGGAGAGAGGAAGGGAGGTGGTAAGGGAGGAGGCGAGGAGGAAGCAAGAAGGAAGATGAGGAAGAAGATGAAGTGTTGGGATGAGCAGGCGAGTGATGGTGGGTGATGATCGTCTTAAGGGGGATGCAAAACATTGGGGCAGCAACAGCAAGAGGGGGCGATGCAATAGGCTACCCGTAGAGATCTTTCTTGATGTCAGAGTCACATTTTCCGACACTCTCGTTGATGCAATCATGCAGCGCCTGTGCCAAGTCATTAAGAAGAGGAGGAGAGGAGGAGAGATGAGTCAGCGATGGAGAGAGCTGAGAGTGATGAGTGGGAGAGTAAGAAGGGAGCATACAAGAAGAGGTCAGGAGAGGGAAGAGGGACGAGGGACGATGGGAGAGGGAAAGGCAGAGGGATAAGGGGGAAGAGGGAACAGGAAAAGGGAAGGAGGAGGAAAGATGAAAGGAGGAGAGGAGAAAGGAAGGAGCGATGGGGTTTGATTCAACTGACCTGCAGTTCTGACGGAGAGTTGACCCCGAAGATGCTGCACTTGTCCGCCTGCTCAACGATCAGCCTTGGCCAGACGAAGAAATGAAATCACCTCTAGAGCAGAAGGATTGAACATGATCTCACATGCCTGCAAACTCTTAGCTCCTCCTCCTCCCTCCTCCTCCTTCCCCCCCTGTTCCCTCTTCCCCCTTATCCTCCTCCTCCCCCCACTCCTCCTCCTTGTATACCTTGAATCTCTCTGCACCCACATCGATCACTTTCCCGTCCGGCAATTCGTATTGAGCAAAAGGAATTTGAGCATTTGAGCTGAAGGAAAACGTCAAAGGCCAAGGACAAAGAGGATACCAAAGAGAGCAAAGAGAGAGGCAAGAAGATTGTCAAAGATGATAACAAGGACAATGGCATTGATGTTCGTGATAATGTTGCAGGAGAAGCACAACCAAGACAAGGAGGAACGGGAGGAGGACGAAGAATAAGGGAAAGGGTATAACCTCTCATCAAAAACAGTTTCGGAAGTGCGGCAGACGGTTTCCTTGAGGTCATTGATGATGGTCTGGCACCTTCACGTCAACTCGCAACATCGGCATGGCTGGCGGACCTTCTGCATGTAGCGCTTGAACGACGGCCGGATGTTCTCGAGCCCGGTGATCTCAGTTACCTGTGTTGAACCCTTAGATGCCCCCTGACATGTCAGGACGAGTTACGCTGGCGATCGTTCCGTCCTTGCCAATCTTCTTGTTGAGCATGTAAGGAGGACGGACTGGCTGAGATATCAGGAAGGCAAGAGGGCTACAAACACCAGCTGACCGTTGGTTCCCTTCCCTTCCAGCACACTAGGAGAAAACTACAGTCAGAATCGTGTTGGCATCAGGCAGACAAGCTGGACCTCAGCAAGTACTCTGTCAACTTCTCCCCGCTGAAAGGAGATCGGACAATGGCTGCAGCGAACTCAGTGATCGATGTGACATGTTGTTGTGAAAAAGGAGGAAGGAGAGGACGAGGAGAAGGACGAGGAAGAAGAAGAGAGAGAGAAGGGGGAAGAGGAGAGAGCAAGGAGAGAGAGTGTGTGTGATAATAACCTTTTTGCAGGACATAGCCTTCATGAACGGGAGCAACACACGTCGCTCCACCTCCGGAATCTTGACGACGGTGTCAGGACCAGAGCAGCAGGTGGTAGGAATCGTGTCACCGAGAACAACGGCAGTTGATCTCCCACACGAGAAAGAAGACAGCACCGCATTCTTAGAGATGAAGACCGCTGGTACCTTGAGAGGCACACTTCACTTCAAGAGCAGCGGATGTGAGTAGCTTACCTTGTAGTGCTCGAACATGATCTCAAGAAGCTTCTCTCGGCACTCGTTGCTGTTGAACGATGGCTCCTGCAAGCAGTCGCAACATGAGAAAGACGCAAAACAACAGGAACGGAAGGTACAGCCAAGAGCATCGGGTGCTCTTCCGGGACTATTCTCAGTCGATCTGCACGAGAAGGGAAGCATCAGCAGCTTCCCAGAGCCTCCTGCAGGGCTCGCACCTTTGAACGCATGATCCCAAAGTTTCTGTGCAAGATCCCAATCCTTGACTGCGGTATGACGTCACGGGAACACACGACAAAATCTGTTCTACTCACTCAGACCATCTTGAATTGGGTTCTCAATATCCATAAAGTCCTTCAAACCACACGCATCACGCGTCTCCCATTGTCTGCAAGCAACTCTCCTCTCCTACCTTTCGAATGCTCAAGGCTTGTGTTCCGATATTGTACTTGACCTCCTCTGTCCCTGCTGTTGTCCCTGCTGCCGCCGCCGCTGCCGCTGGTGCCCCTGCTGCTGGAGGATCCACATCCATCTTCTCCCCAGGAGCCGCCGGTCCCTTTCCCACCACTCCATCCTTGCCACTGCGAACGACACCCACAGCCTAGCACGCGCTGATCACCATTCGAACCCATCAGTTTCATGTGCTCACCGTCGGGAAAACTGCCTTGGGGTTGTCTTCGCCCGCAAAACCAGCCTTGCAGCTTGTGTATCCAACATCCAGCACGATAGCCGAGACTTCGTCTGAGATCGGGAGACATGAGCTCTAAGGAGGATAAGACTGACAAAATCAATATATTACCTCCTCCATACATGGCAGCTGACGATCTAGGCTCAACAAACTATAAAGGATGGGCCTGCTTGAAGAATGTTAGAGCGGTTGGGTGCATCAGGAAAAAGAGTCTGTCATGATCTACATCTACATCCTCACTTCTCCCCATGTCCTCTCACATTCTCTCTCATCTCGACCTATCAGCCGCTATCTCGAGCAGCTTCATCTTCACTGCTTTCTTGTCTACACCATGCACATCGGCTTTCAAGCTGCTAGCCAGCGAACCAGTGAACTCATCATTTTACCATCCTTTCCCCCATGTCTGTGCTGAATCTCCTGCTACATATGCTATCCCCCATATTACTCCCTTGCGAACCAGACCTCTTCTTGTACACCCCGGACTCATCACCGTCGTCAGGATGCACATCCAACTCATCCCGCTATCTTTCATGTCATTATCAAACACGCGAACATCCGCACAATCCTCTCGCATCTGCTCCTTCCTCTCGATTGATCCAATTGCCACATATCACCCAAGGCCTTCCAAGGTTGCAAGAGTGCTGCATCTTTTCCTTCTCCTTGTCCTTTTCCTGATCCTCTTCCTGATACCAACTTCATCTTCGTCTTCACAAGAGCATTTTCCACGGTTTTCTCCTCCCCGCCCTCCCTGCTCTTTGTGCCATGGCCGTGCACAAATTTCCATCTTTTCTCCCGCCATGGATCCATGCTCCTCGGCGGGCTCCACTTGACTACGAGGCATGCATCAATCAGATTATTTACTCAACAATATTGATATACCATATTTATTCAGATAGCTGAAATTTATGATACAAAATATATTAGGTGAGTGATAATCAATATGAACAAATTTATAACTGATTAATATAACAGGAAACACTTGACTATAAAGACACCTTATACATTAGTCAATATTTGACTATTTGTCTGTAGTCAATATTGATCTTATTCCGGCAATGGCTGCCTCAAGCGCAGCTTAAAAGCCTTCTCCGTCCTCCTCCTCTCCCTTTTCTGCCTCCTCCCTTGAGCAACTTGAACAAGCTTGAAACTTCATTTGCTTCCCTTCTCTTTCTCCTCTTATGTCCATCTCTCCCTATCTCCTTGCTGCAACCTCCTCGCTACAGTTCTAGCTTTGACAATTACTGTTCCATTCTACTCCTGCTTCAAGCATATCTTTCCCCCATTCCTCTCTTCCTGCTCCTCTGCCGTCTTTCTTCTATCATTCCTACGGCGTTGTTGCTAAGTGTGCTCGAGACCATGACAATGGTTGGATCTGACCGAAATGGCAATCGCGCGGCGCTGACATTCGGCACATCGGCGCTGCTGGTGCTAGCAGTGCTGGTAGTGGTCTGCAAGGACGCAATGGGTCCGTTATCATTGTTCGAGTGGGACACTGGAAACGATCCGATAGTCCCTGGAAGATCAGTGAGGATAGAAGGAAAGGACCCTGACGACCCCTTCTACCAGGGATCGAGTACCACCTCCAGCTTGAAGGCATACCGGGATTGCCCGATGTGTGCCGGAACGAAAGCAGAGCACAAGTATCTCAGGATGCTGGAGGAAGCTAGATCACAGATGTTGTCACTGAGGGCGAACGGTCAAGGTGGCTCCACGAAACCTGAGACTCAGGTCTTGGCGTTGAGAGGTCCAAAGAATGTCCTCAACAAGGTTTTGGAGCGAACATCTGCAGAGATCCAGAAAGACGCTCTTTCATACAAGTAAGTGTTTTAAATACTTCGATTTCGTTTGATGATGCAGCTTGTAGGAGCATTGCACAACAACGGCAGAAGGCGAGGGCTGAAGTGAGATTGCTGATGAAGAAAAAAACTGAGCTAGGTTGGAGAAACCGTTTCCGTCTATTTGAAGTCTGAAACGAATGTAGATTCCGAGGTGAAGGAAGTGCAAAGAGACATGGAGCGGATCGCTAAGAGACAGGTATGCTGGTGATTGACTCTTTGAAGCTAAAATCTTGACTGTTCCGAACAGGAGGCAACAGTGGATACATTGAAAGCACGGTAGTGTCGATGACTATCAATAGCCATTACCATAATTCGACATCTGCCATGGAGATTTCCCCATAGTGTATCTGTCTGTAAATACTATACACGGTTGCTAAGAATGCTGCACTCTGCCCACTTTCTTCCGGTTTAGCATGTTCAAGACAAGGGCAGCCTATCCATTTTTGGATAGTCTGAACAATGAGAACATGTAAGATTTAATGCAAAACACGCAGAAATAATCAGTGCTTTGTGAAAGAGCTGATTTGACAAGTTAATGAAAATTTTCCAACACGCTTCAATGCATTGATAAACCCTAACCTCAACAAGAAGAAACCATTCTCTTGATTTGTTTATTTGTTGTCAGCAGATCATTGTCTTTGTGAAAAATATATTAATCGTCTTTGGAGCGTTGGAACAACAGAGTGTCTGATTGATAATCCATACCACCGATACTGTAAATAACTGCAATAAGCTGTTCCAGACTAAGTTAGCTGAGCTGGAACAGCACACGTGCAATTCTTACCGTAACAATCAAAACAACTGGCATCCACAGACTGATCTGAGCAATCGCTATTGTTGTGGTTGTGATTGCTGCAATGCAACGTGATCGGAATTAAAATAAAATGGCTCAAACAAACACAAATCACCAACAAGCAGGAAAAATGGTAGCAGGCATAGATTATCATATCAAATATTACTGCTCATCCAGCTTGAATGCATCAAAAACTTTCAGCACACAATCAGCGAAGAGGAGTGTATTTCGTTCATCCGTGTGTAAAGTCCATTTACCAAACATAGAAAGCAGTTTACTCACAAACCAACATCAGACCAGATATCACAGCACAAACATCAATCGCACATGAAGATATCAGAAACATTGGCGTCTAATCATCTCATATCCATATCACCCTCCTCACCTTCTGAGCCTCCGATCATTGCGAGCATAACCGCCAACATGAAAGCCGCTGCTGCCTGCATGGCGCCTCTCTAAACCCCATCCGGAAAAAAGAACCGTTATTTATGGCAACGGCCAAGCAAAAGATAACCGTCAAAACTGCTATCTTTAACGGTCGGAGCTGGAGTTGAGCGGGGACGAGGATCATTGGATGTCGGGCGACTCTGTCTTGAGTGAAGAACGCTGTCAGCAGCAATTTGATATAGGGCGACATGCACCGGGAGATGGCGGGGAATGCGGGAGGGTAAGGCTGGGAGAGGAGGAGGAGGAAGACTGCAGCAGAAAGCACATCACAACCATGCCTTTCCTCACCTTCCCCGAGCAAACAGGTCGGTTTGCGGTAGGGCAATGCGACATCATGTGGCAGAGCAGGCAAGAGAATGGCAAGGAGCAAACGAAGATGGTGGTCAGGCTTTTCTATCCCGTCATGCCCGAGGACGCCAGCAAGGCTGAGAAAGCCGCATGGTTGCCGGACCAGTATGGCGCGAACAGCTATTCCTACGCGCAAGCATATGCACGGTTCTTCTGGAAACCAGGGATCACTGCCTCCTTGGTTGGAACTCTGGGCTTTCTTCCCCTCATGAGCAGCGTGAAGACTCTGACCTACGACCACGCTCCGCTAGCACAAGGGATGACATTCAAGACTATCATATATTCTCATGGGCTGGGAGGCAACCGCAGCTGCTACTCGGCTGTCTGCACTGACCTTGCGTCCCACGGCTACTTCGTGATCGCAGCGGAGCACTCAGACGGCTCTGCTTGTCTGAGTGTCTTGCCAGACAAGACGGTGGTGGAGCATAAGATCGTCCCGGGAAAGGCCCTCATTCCCCAGAGACCCAAACGGATCCCACGAGGATTCACTGAGAGTTTGATCCCTGAGCAACAGCCCAAGACTCTGACGCAGTTCGAACTGAGGAACGGGCAGCTCAGTCACAGGGTCTCGGAGGTCAGCGATTCAACGTTTGTGCCTGCCCTGCGCTTGCTAAGACTCTTGCTAAGGTTGTGTTCCTCCTTGACTGCATCGAGAAACTCAATGCCAAGATCGATACGGACATTGTAATTCTCGTCTCTTGTCCTTGCTCGAACGTTCTCACGGTTTTGCTACAGGTTCCCTTGCCGGAGTGTCTTGCGGTATGCTGACACATCACTCTTGTATGTTGGTTCTCTGACTTGAGCGTCAGGACCTCCCAGGAAGAATCGAAGTCGATCATATTGGAGTTATGGGACACTCGTTCGGTCTGTCCGAGCCTCCCCTTTCTCAACAACTGACTTCATCGCAGGTGCTTCCACTGCCGTGGCCTCAAGCTTCGAGGATGTGAGGATCAAGGCATGTATAGCTCACGACGCCTGGCTGTTTCCCTTGTCTTTGGAGACGATAAGGGTGAAAGAAGTGCTATTAGATCGTTTCCTCCTCACTCCTGCCTCCTTCAGGCAGTCCCGAGGGTTCCCACCTTGTTTCTCACTGCCGACACGTTCGACTACTTATGGCCGGGTCTGTGATGTGTCCCTTAGGATATTGAGAGCCTGACAGCCGAGAATGCAGGGGAGGGCAGAAAAGTAATCAACGGTTACATGAGGCAAAATTCTTGACTGTCAGGAATGTTGGTGTGACATGTATTTTGCAGTCGCTCAAAACCTCACGGCGTCTATATCCACGCCGCCCATGTGAAGGTTTTGACTCTCCGCTGCAAGTTTTGCCCTCTTTGTGACCAGCTCTCTGCGCACTTCAGGGCACTTTCCATCAGAATTATTCAGATTTTCCGATCCTAGCTCCTGACATCACACAAGTGATGCTTTGACTTGTCAACAACAACTTCTCACGTTTCTTCTAATTTGGATGCAGGCAATTGGTGTGAGCGGGCAGAATCCCGAGGAGAGCATGAAGGTCATTGTCCAGCTCGACTCCTGCTTCTTCGATCACTACTTGGGTGGGCAACTGATGACGTCATGGGCGTTCTGCTTGCTCATGCTTGCTGACAGGACAAGGCAAGGAAGCTAAGGACAAATGGCGGTGCCCGGAGGAGTTTCGTGATGCAATCGACCACAAAGATTCTGTTAGTATTGCGTTCTTGCCTCTACATGCCTGACTGTGAAAACACACAGGAGGAGGACATCTTTGACGATAGTCATAACGATATCAAGTGAGGGGAGCTTGCTGTTGTAGACGTCGCTGACCTCGCCGGCAGGATCGGAGTGTTCACCAACGATCGGAACCATTACCAGATGCCAGAAGCGAATCAAGTTTGAGGGCATGCAATAGAGGGGGGTGAAGAAAAGGACCCAAGCATCTAGAAGGTCCTTCAGTTTTGTGTTTTCGGTTGAGCAAAGCTTATCAACATGCTCATCACTTTGCCCTGTTGCAAACTCAACCATGACTGACAACCAACTCCAATCTCACCTCGAACTCCTCGGGTACTTCTTTCTTGCCCGTTACAAGGGCCATCAGGAACAAGTCGTCAGCTGTCAAGAGCATCCATCAGAGCGGTATCACATGGGAGAAGAGCATTGCTTCTCACCGAGAAGAATCCTTTCCAGCTGCTTGAGATCTTCCAAGCTCAGATCCTTTAAATCATCCAGACCTTGTGCGAACTCGTGACAAAGTTTGCTCATTTCGGCCCATCCGCGATTTTTGCAAGCGTGCATCAATCTGAAGGAGGCATAGCGGCCTTGTCAAACTCTCACTCCCGTACAGGAGGCGTGCACATCACCTCTTACGGAGAACGTGCATAGATTTCTCATCTTCGCTCTCTACGCAAGACGTTGTTTTGTACGTCGAAGTCACGAGCTCCCGCCATTGTCTTTCAGGCAGTGCCGGTGGAACCTACTCAGACATCAGCATGGCATGGTTTGCTCAGCTTCAATGTCCTCACTTCCTGCTGTCCTCGTCGCCATCCAGCTATGTTTCTGCATGAGGCAGCCAGGCGTTGCGATTCATGAAAGAGCAGGAATATTCGATTCAGCACCTGTCATGTAGATCGGTCGTCTCCTCCCGGTCGCTACCGACACTGAAGCCTGGCAGACACGTCCGTCAGTAATCAAGTCAGTCAGCTGCTCTCAACGACAACCTCTGTTAGCCCAGAGCTCCTTCTTCGCCAACTTACAAGCTTGGCATTGAAACTGAGCGAGAAAGACTAGGGGCAGTAGGGCGGCTTACCTTGCGGGCAGGAAGGATGCGAGAAGGCTTCATGGATGCGGACACACAGCCATCTGCTGCTCCTCCCTGTCATCATCGCAAAGTCTCTCGTCGCATGCGCCCCTGTTGTGCCCCTCCTACCCGCCCCTGTTCCTTCCGTACATGAAGGAATTCCTACCCTCACAAACTCACACCCTACCCCCTCTCAATATAACCCTACCATATACTTTAGTACGTGAAATCATTGAAATGTACCGGTATCAAGACTAGCCGCAGTGGTTTATCACCCCCTTACACATTGCAGCGATCATGTCGGCTAAGGTGCGACGAAGAATGCAAGGGCGGGCGGGCGGGCGAGAGGGGAGGAAGCAGGGGGGAGAGAGAGAAAGGATTGAGCAGAGATGCTGGGACGAACATGAGGAAGCTCACAGGGATGGTAGCGATAAGAATAGAGGAGCTGAACGAAAATGGGAAGAAGGTGTTGCAAGCTAGGGGAAGGAAAAGAGACGGAAGGGAGTTCGAAGTCGTCCAAATTGATCACCATGAGGGATGATAGGAGCTACATCAGAGATAGATGGCAGTATCTGCACATGGCGATCGGTCTGATCTCTTGACGCGTCGCAGGCAACAACCCTTCAAGAGCTCAATGCTGTTATAGCACAGAAGAATGCTCCTGCCATTGCCTACTTCCGCGCTTCCTGGGCCCCGATGTGTACACAGGTTCAACCTTGCTAGGAGGATCCAGGGTTGCCGGCCTCTAAGAATCTTTGCAGACGGACGCGATCCTGAATCAGCTCGTGAAGGACTGTCCCAACGTCATCTTCGTCTCGATCGAAGCTGAGGAGTCAGAGGTCTGCATTCTGACCCTTGGAGTGCATGGAACAAGGCGCGTGATCCTCATCTATGGCAGGAGATTGTCGACAAGTATGAAGTCTCCTCGGTCCCAGCGTTTGTCAGCATTGAGGTGAAGCGCAGGGAGCTGGTGGGGGTGGGGGTCTGTTGACTAGTGGGCAGGGGGGGAAGAAAACTGGAATCATTGTCGGCGCAAACGCTCCCGAGATCTCAAAGATGGCAGTACAGCTGGACAAGAAGACCAGCAGCAGCACACCTGTCACAACGCGCTCGGCCGACGACGGCGCAAGTGCAGCACCTCTCCCGCTGAACCAGCGCCTCGAGAAACTCGTTAGTCGAGAGCCCGTCATGCTCTTCATGAAGGGAGCTCCCGGCGCTGAGCGCTGCGGCTTCAGCAGACAGATCGTCTCGCTCCTGGACCAGCAGGGCATCAAGTACGGGCACTTTGACATCCTGGAGGACGAGGAGGTGCGGCAGGGGCTGAAGGAGTACTCCAAGTGGCCGACGTACCCGCAGCTGTACTCGAAGGGGAAGCTCGTGGGAGGGCTGGACATAGTCAAGGAGCTGATTGAAGAGAACGAACTTAAGGACACCCTCGGAGCTGGTGGATCTGACCTCAACTCAAGGCTACAACAGCTCGTTAGTCGAGAGCCCGTCATGCTCTTCATGAAGGGAGCTCCCGGCGCCGAGCGCTGCGGCTTCAGCAGACAGATCGTCTCGCTCCTGGACCAGCAGGGCATCAAGTACGGGCACTTTGACATCCTGGAGGACGAGGAGGTGCGGCAGGGGCTGAAGGAGTACTCCAAGTGGCCGACGTACCCGCAGCTATACTCGAAGGGGAAGCTGGTGGGAGGGCTGGACATAGTCAAGGAGCTTGCAGAGTCAGGAGACTTGAAGAGCGAGATGGGGATTTAGCCCTTCACTGAGAATAAACTTGAGTCTGAGTGGCTGCACACTTCACGAGCAGAGCTTCAGTGAGTGTTGTAAGTGATTCGCACTACCCAATCATCGGAAGTGCCGGGCCGTTTGCGGTCTCACTTCTACTAAGGGACTTCTGACTTCTACTAAGGAACTTCTAACTTCTACGAAGGGACTGCTCACTTCTACTGAGGAACTTCTCACTTCTACTAAGGGATTAACAGACACTGAGATCTTCTCACCATTGGCTTTCCCGCTTAACAACAACGCAAGGGCCATCTCGATCCCTCTCAGATACCATGCAAGGAACTATCCAGCTATGTAGGGTGTTCAAGCTGCTCGTGCCTTCCGCCCTCCACCCCTCCTGCTCGTAGCATTGCCCTTTATTCCCTTCCTACACACTCAACACAACCTAGCTCCCCTCCCTCCTCTACCTGAAGTCCGTCCTCAGGTTCCTCCCGTCCGTCACCACGCACGCCGTAGCGCCGCAGCCGTAGTACTCGAGAAACGTCCCCGGGCTCAGCGCCCCTGTGGCCTTCTCGGCCGGGCGGGGAGGGACCGACTCAGCAGGCAGCGCCATCGCGCATGACGCCGTCGAGGCAGCGGGGCTTGCGATGCACATGGGCAAGCAAACAGCAGCGAAGAGAGGTCGGAAGGAGGGGAAGACGAGGAGGCGAGGCGTGAGGGCAGACAAGGCAAGGCAGCGGCTCGGGACGAGGACGGCAGGAGATCGAGGCTCAAGTAGCAGGAGGGGCAGGAGGAGGGGCAAGACGTGAAGGGAGGCGGTGGGGGGCTATCCTGTACGTCACACTACTAGTATGGGGGGAGTCGGGCTGAACCTCAACGGTTGGTCGGGGGAACGGAGTGAAGAGGTTGGTACCGTGACGCCTGACACTCCTCGTGACCGCTGACGGACGGTTGGCGGGGAGGACCCAGCCGCCTGCCGTGACATGCAGTGCTGACGTCGGATCCCCTTTCAACACTGTGGTCTTAACTGCACTGACACTATCCCGCATCGAAACGGTGAAGTTTCGCTTGCAAAGAGTCCCCAGCCCGCCACGGTCAGCGGAGGCTGACAGGGCCAGGAAGCTTGTCTACCATCCCTGTTGCCCGGCTCTCTCCTCCCGTCCTCCCGTCCTCCCGTCCTCCCGTCCTCCCGTCCTCCCGTCCTCCCGTCCTCCCGTCCTCCCGTCTTCCCGTCCTCCCGTCCTCCCGTACTTGCGTGTCGCTTGCTCTGCCTCTGCCTCCTGGCCTTGTGCTTTCTCCCCTGTCTCCTCCTTCGCCCCTTACACATGCTTGGCCCTCCTCCTTGTTCTCCACACTCGTCAAACAGCACGATGCGGCAGGAGCCTTCAGCTGCAGAGGACTTCCTCTACTTCTACGGCTCAAGCCATACGACCTGCGTGGTCTCCAGCCCCGACAACCTCCTCACCGACTTCACGTCTCTCCCAGCCGCATCCTCCTCTTGCTCCTGCTCCGCCTCCTTGTCGTCGTCATCTTCGTCGGTGTGGACAGCAGGAGCCGGGTCTGCCTTGCATCGTCACCTCAAGTCTGGCCGCCAAGCGACCCACCGTTGCTCGGACCGGGTGATTGCTTTCGGGCTATGCGAGTAGCCATGCAGCGCCTCCAAGAGCGGAGGAGCTTGTACGATAGGATAGCAGCCCGCTTGCTTGCTGCACGGGTCCTGCTGGTAGGGGCTAGGCATGATTGCACAACGGCCTGCAGAGCGGCCGCTTGTTGATGGCTACAATACAAACAACATATGACTAACGGCTCATCATCACCCTCGTCTATGTCCTCACAGTTTCAGGACAGGCTGTTGCCTGTACTGCTGCACGTGCAGGGTACCGATGACTCAATCATGCATGCCTGAGACTACCATCGCCGTCTGCACCCTCTCCGATCACTCAGGGAAGCTTGCAACCATACCAACAAACATACCATCTCCATGCGCGGCATTGAGCTGACGTTGACTTACCCATGACAGTATCCTCTGCCCCTTCTGGGCAATCAATGCTGCCAGTGAGATCCGCTCCCTCATCACTACCTGACAGTCTAGCACCGCACTTGACTACTCAGCGATCGCTCAGAGGTATGTGCCCGTCAGAGCCCATGCCAAGTCAGCTGCCACAGGGATTCTGACAATGGAGACGTCGAGCCATGATCTGTGCTGATTGATGACAAGAAACAGGCACACAGCTCAGGGCTTCCGCCCTCCACCCCTCCTGCTCGTAGCATTGCCCTTTATTCCCTTCCTACACACTCAACACAACCTAGCTCCCCTCCCTCCTCTACCTGAAGTCCGTCCTCAGGTTCCTCCCGTCCGTCACCACGCACGCCGTAGCGCCGCAGCCGTAGTACTCGAGAAACGTCCCCGGGCTCAGCGCCCCTGTGGCCTTCTCGGCTGGGCGGGGAGGGACCGACTCAGCAGGCAGCGCCATCGCGCATGACGCCGTCGAGGCAGCGGGGCTTGCGATGCACATGGGCAAGCAAACAGCAGCGGAGATAGGTCGGAAGGAGGGGAAGACGAGGAGGCGAGGCGTGAGGGCAGACAAGGCAAGGCAGCGGCTCGGGACGAGGACGGCAGGAGATCGAGGCTCAAGTAGCAGGAGGGGCAGGAGGAGGGGCAAGACGTGAAGGGAGGCGGTGGGGGGCTATCCTGTACGTCACACTACTAGTATGGGGGGAGTCGGGCTGAACCTCAACGGTTGGTCGGGGGAACGGAGTGAAGAGGTTGGTACCGTGACGCCTGACACTCCTCGTGACCGCTGACGGACGGTTGGCGGGGAGGACCCAGCCGCCTGCCGTGACATGCAGTGCTGACGTCGGATCCCCTTTCAACACTGTGGTCTTAACTGCACCGACACTATCCCGCATCGAAACGGTGAAGTTTCGCTTGCAAAGAGTCCCCAGCCCGCCACGGTCAGCGGAGGCTGACAGGGCCAGGAAGCTTGTCTACCATCCCTGTTGCCCGGCTCTCTCCTCCCGTCCTCCCGTCCTCCCGTCCTCCCGTCCTCCCGTACTTGCGTGTCGCTTGCTCTGCCTCCACCTCCTGGCCTTGTGCTTTCTCCCCTGTCTCCTCCTTCGCCCCTTACACATGCTTGGCCCTCCTCCTTGTTCTCCACACTCGTCAAACAGCACGATGCGGCAGGAGCCTTCAGCTGCAGAGGACTTCCTCTACTTCTACGGCTCAAGCCATACGACCTGCGTGGTCTCCAGCCCCGACAACCTCCTCACCGACTTCACGTCTCTCCCAGCCGCATCCTCCTCTTGCTCCTGCTCCGCCTCCTTGTCGTCGTCATCTTCGTCGGTGTGGACAGCAGGAGCCGGGTCTGCCTTGCATCGTCACCTCAAGTCTGGCCGCCAAGCGACCCACCGTTGCTCGGACCGGGTGATTGCTTTCGGGCTATGCGAGTAGCCATGCAGCGCCTCCAAGAGCGGAGGAGCTTGTACGATAGGATAGCAGCCCGCTTGCTTGCTGCACGGGTCCTGCTGGTAGGGGCTAGGCATGATTGCACAACGGCCTGCAGAGCGGCCGCTTGTTGATGGCTACAATACAAACAACATATGACTAACGGCTTATCATCACCCTTGTCTATCGGTGATGTTCGATGGCATTAATGCCAAGTTGCGCCCACTGTGGCTCCGGCTTACTTCAAGCCTCGCTGCAGGCTGAGGCCTGAGATTCGACTTGCCGAGGACCGTGGCATCATGAAGGCCGTTCTTCCAGGGTCACTCGGAGCCTCAGGGCCTGGGCCGCCGCCTCCGAGCGAGGCATTGCATATGTCACAGTGTTCAGCCCTGGCCGGGCAGCACGGCGGCGACCATGACTCAGTCGGCCACTACCGGGTCCGGATGATCCGATCGGACGGGGACGTCGGACCGACCGTTTATTTGGTCACAGAGTCAGCTTGACGGTCCGATCATCGGATGGCAGCCGAGCCGGGGCTATACGCCGTCTGCCATGATCTGATCTGATCACTGCACTGCGGCACCCGGTGACCCGGCCGGGCCCGGCCGGGCCGGGCGGCGCATCGAAGCCGCCGAGTCCGACTCCCGGAGTCCCGGTCGGAGCGCCGGGCTGGTCCGGGCCGGGGAGTCGGCGGCGACGGATCGGATCGAGTATCGGATGACAGTGATCCGACTCAGTGACTCGATCTGCCGACCGGGCCGGGCCGCCGCCCGCCGGCGGTGCCCGGCGCTCGGAGGCGGGAGTCGGAGTTCCGAGTCACGAGTCGGACTCACAATGATCCGATGATCAGCGGGGGCGGGCCCGGCCGGGCCGGCCGGCCGGGCGACGGGCGCCGCACACGGCCCGGCCGGCGACCGGGTCCGGCCGCACTGCCCGGCCCACCGCGGCACCGGCGCGGAGTCGGAGAGTCGCCCAGCCTGGACCCGTACGGTGCCAGGTCACAGTGAGCCGCCGCTGCCGCTACGGCCGGCCGGGCCCGGCCGGTCCGACAGTACGGTGGCAGTGCGGCCGCCTCCCGGCGGGCGCCGGCCGGGGCGACCGTCGGACTGAGAGTCGGGCCGGTCGGCCCGGGCCCGGGGGCCCGGGGAGTCCGAACTTTCTTCGGAAGCGGCCCGGAGTACGGTCCGATCCGGCGGTCCGATCCGACTCGAGTCACTGCAAGTCCGCCGTGACGGTGACGCCGGGTCACCGGGTGATCGGACGGATCCGACGGAGTCACGTACCGTGCCAGTACCGTACGGCGGGCCCCCGGGGCCCGGCCCTGTCGTCCCGAGGCCGGCTTGCTCTGTACGGTAGGTGGGCGTAGAGACTACGTCCTTCCCGTTAAGTTGTGGCAGGTAGGGGTGGGGTTGTTCTGCTAGATGATAGTACGGGTGGTATCTGAAGATTGTATGTGGACCCCCTTCCATTCCTCATTCGGAGGCTAGACAGGAAAGCTCGAGATGACGGGTGGTAGGCCTAAAAAATGGGGGTGAGTGTGAGGGAGGGGTTCTTTGGTGGGGTGGGTAGTGTGCTAGAGTGGGTGAGAGTCTCTAGCAAGGGATTGGGAATGCAGAGGGGTTTCAAGCCATGGGCTCGAAGTGAGGAGCGAGATGAGGAGCCGAGGAAATGGAGAGCCGAGGAGGGGAGAGGAGAAGAGGAGAGGGGAGGAGAGGATGAGAGGAGGAGCAGTAGGAGGGGGGGGGGGGGGGGGGGGACCCGAACAGAGCAAATGACGAGACGGAGTAACAAAAATGATGGAGAGGGGAGAAGCAAAAGGGAAGGAGAAAGTGGAAAGAATGAGAGAAGGAGGGAAAGCGGAGAGGGAAAAAAATAGAATGAAAGTAGAAGACACGAGGACGATGTCGAGGGGGTTCGGGTGGCAATTGGAGTACAAGAGCACGGGGAGATTACAAAAGAGGACAGGAGACTTTTTCGGCGTGTCTGTTTTATAAGCCAAAACAAGACAAATCAACATCCCCAAGTTCGTTTTATAGACTCTATGACGACAGAGAACACATGCTTTGCGATGTATGCCAACAAGATTTGTAAGAACACATTGTATCAGTGTAGAAAGCTAGTGTCCAATATGAAGAAAGTGGGCAAGCAGCATTTTTAGAGTGCGGCAGTAAGCTGCCCTGTTTAGCACCTGGTATGAGAAGGATCTCGTCCCTGGGCACAAAATCCTACAAGGATGCTGGGGCAAATCATGTGAATAGGCTTGCGAGAAGGACAACTGAAGTGGAATGATGCAGGTCTGAAGCCATGAAGCGATCCTCGAGCGGGTGAGGAGTTTGATCGCACTAGGTTGTACATGTCATGATTTCAAACATCAGCATGAGCGGCAAGGGCACCACGAGGACGGGGAGTGGCTCAGGAGTGCACGCGATCAACATCGGGCTGTGTGCTATGGACAAGAAGGTGGCGTGATGGTGATTTGAAGAGTGTTGCTGAGTGTTGGCAAGGTTGATGGAAAGCCGATGAGAGAGCTTGTTCAACGCCTTTCCAAGTGACTTGACCACTGTCAGATGTACCGAGTGTGTGACTGTGATCTTGATGAACAGGGCGGGGGAGTTTTCCTTCACTCTGTTCGGAGACGATTTGATCTTGAACAAGTGATAGTTCCACGTGCTGTAGCTGGAAGTGACTCTGTGACAAAGGCCCGTCGAAGAGTGGCCGACCTGCGATGTCCTGATCGCCTTCTACTCGGGAGGTGAGCATGTTCTTGGTTGGCCCTGCATGACTTCCCTCTCCAAGGGTTTCCGCTCAAGAAGGCCATGGACTATGCCGAGATGCACCCTGAGATGCACCTGCTCAACGATCTAGAGGTGGGAAGCTGTTGAGCTGGGGGGTGCCTGGCATGCCTGACCCTCTTCTCCGGCTCAGGTGCAGAACATGTTGTTCGACAGGAGATGCGTGTATAAGATGCTCACCGACAACGGCATCCCGGTACCGCACCATGTCTTCTGCAACCGAGGAGAAGACAAAGTGGGGCTCTTCATCCCTGGAATGGCGAAACCTGGCCCGCCATGGCCCACCAGCCACTTCGAGGAATTTGAAGATTACATCATCTGCGATGGAGTGAGGATCAACAAGCCTTTCGTGGAGAAGCCTGTTTCAGGAGAGGACCACAACGTCTGGATCTACTACCCAAGATCTGCCGGCGGAGGAATCAAGAAACTGTTCAGGAAGGTTGACAACAAGTCTTCTGACTTCTTCCCTGATGAGAATGAGACGCGCAAGGAGGTTGACAAGCATGTTCTGCCAAGCCCAGCTGATCTGAGACTGTTTGACAGGGCTCGTACATTTACGAGGAGTTCATGACCACCGACGGTACAGATGTCAAGGTAGGTGTATGAGATGTGACAGGCTGCTTGTCATTCTTGCTTGTCAAGGTCTATGCTGTCGGCCCGGAGTACGCGCATGCTGAGGCAAGGAAGTCGCCGGTTGTGGATGGGGTGGTGCAGCGATCGGACGACGGTAAGGAGATCCGATACCCTGTGATGCTGTCGAGGAGGCAGAAGAGAATCGCCCATGATGTGGTGATGGCGTTCAAGCAGACAGTCTGCGGCTTCGATCTGCTGGTGTGCGGAGGGAAGAACTACGTGTGCGACGTGAACGGATGGAGCTTCGTCAAGAACTCTCAGCGCTTTTGGGATGATGCGACATGCACTCTGCGGCAGATGATTTTCTTAGAGCAGAGGAGGAGGAGGCGGCTGGGACATGGCTTCGCTCCTGAACCTCGTGTCCGCTCCTTCAACGACCTGGAAGTCCTCCATCCCATGCACCCTCACGATGAGAACGCGAATGAGAGTGAAGAGGGCGCCAAGGAGGTGGATAAGGAGAAGGAGGAGGACGCAGAGGAGGAGGAGCCCGAGGAGCCAGAAACCGAGCAGCTCCGCTGCGTCATCGCGATCATCCGTCACGGCGACAGGACGCCGAAGCAGAAAATGAAGCTCAAGATTCAGCGGGATGGACCTTGCCAGGCGATCTTCGACCTCTTCTCCAAGATGTCTGACCCTGAGAAACCGACCAAGGAGGTGAAGCTCAAGACCGCCAAGGAGCTGACCACCATGCTCGACACGACGAGGACCATGCTGCGGCAGCTTCGGCAGAGCGACGACGAGGAGGCAGGGGAGGAGCTGAAGAGCAAGCTAGAGCAAATGAGGTCTGTGCTGGAGAAGGGAGGAAAGTTCTCGGGGATCAACCGCAAAGTTCAGATCAAGCCGACCAAGTTCGAGGCGGCGTCGCCAGAGGGGCAGGGGGAGCGGAGCGAGAGCTACGGGCAGGTCATCGAGCTCCTCATCGTGGCCAAGTGGGGAGGAAGCTTGACAGACCTCGGGAAGGCGCAGGCGGCAGAGCTGGGCGAGAGGTTCCGAGACGAGCTCTACCCCGGTGACTCCACCACCTTCTTGCGCCTGCACAACTCGTACCGGCACGATCTCAAGATCTACTCGTCGGACGAGGGGAGGGTGCAGATGACGGCTGCTGCCTTCACCAAGTCCTTCCTGGGGCTGGAGGGCGAGTTGACTCCCATCCTCGTCTCCCTCGTGTCCAAGGATCGCAACGCGCACTCGATGCTCGACCCGAGCGGGGTGAACCTCAGCAAGGGGATCCAGGAAGAGGTCAAGGCAACGCTGCGGGGGATTCTATCGAGAAACGAGGACATCACAGACATCAGCACCAAGGAGTTCAACGCGCTCTCGAGCGCCGTGGTCAACGCGATCAAGGCGATCAGGAACCCGACGGAGAAGCTGACGGAGCTAAGGAAAAGCATCTACCGCCTGCTGGCCGAGCTTGACGAGCACATTAAGAAGCAGAAGCTAGCTGTGAGGCTGGACCCGCACGACCCCGAGCACAGCAGCGACGTGGCGGACATGATCGACCTGGAGAACGGGGAGACCCTGCGGCTGATGCACTCGAGGTGGAAGAAGCTGTACGATGACCTCTGGGACGAGAAGGGCGAGACGTTCGACATCTCCAAGATCCCCGATGTGTACGACTGCTGCAAGTACGACGCAATACACACACAGCCGCGGCTGGGCCTGAAGGAGCTGGAGAACACGTACAAGATTAGCAGGCAGCTTTCGGAGTTCGTCGCGCCGTCCGAGTACGGGCTGACGAGGAGGCAGCGGCTGGACATTGGCAGCACCATCTGCCGCAACCTCATTGACAAGATCAGCATTGACATCGAGAGCGCCCTGCTGAAACCCAAGATGGAGAACGAGGAGGCGATCTCCGAGTCAGACGACGAGAACGAGGGGACGCTGAGACTGAACCCGGACTTCATGAATGACGAGGACTTCATCGACCACCAGATCAAGACGAGGCTCTATTTCACCTCCGAGTCTCACGTTCACTCCATCCTCAACACCCTCCGCTACTACTACCATGTGGACTCTCAGTCCAAAAGGAACGCCGTCTTCTCCCCCGAGTCCCAGCTAGCGCTCAATGTCATCCCCGAGTTCGACTACCTCTCTCAGATCGTCTTCAAGGTCTACGAGAATCTCACGGTCGCCGAGACAGACTCTCGCAGGTACTTCATGCGCATCGGCGTCAGCCCAGGAGTAGCAGGAAACTGCATCGAGCTCCATGAAGGAAGCTGCGGCGCGCGCGGCTGCCAACCTCTGCAGTGGCTGAGCCCCGACGGAGAGATACTGAGAGCGCAGACGTTCCTCAGAATCTGCAAGAAAATCTCCCAGAGAGTGGACCAGCAGCGAGACGGCCTGTAAGCCCCCTCCTCCTCTCCTGTCCTGTTCGCCCTCCTGCCTCTCTCACATGGCCAGCCCCCGTCCCCGGTCCCCTCCCTCATCTTTCCTCTCTCGTTTCTCTTGTCCTTTCCTCGAGTCTGACTGTCTTGCTCGGTGCAGTCTGCAAGCGCGAAAGGATCTTGAGAAGCCTCCTTCTCCTGTGGTAACGACTCCTCTTCAACCTTGTCTTTCTCGCTGATCTCCTGAACCCTCCTAGTCCTCCTCTCCTCAGGGCCTCCTCCTCCTCCTCCTCCTCCTCCTCCTCCTCGGCTCCACCTCCACCACATCATCCTCCTCCTTCCCCCTGCTGACCAGTGCCCCAGGTCAAGAACGGATCGTCAGAGGTCAAGACTCTTGCATAAGCGCCACTTAAACTTTGTAAACCTACACTGTGACACGTCTGATGAGCCTACCGTACGGTTCGAAAAATCGGAAGCTTACCGTACCGTACTAAGAGCGGCTGGCCCTGGTCAGAGTCACCCTATGACCGTACCGTACCGTACTACTATGATACTGCCCGGCCACACCTCAGTGCCGGGCCGCCGGGCCCGGCCGTCGGGCCCGGCCGTCGGGCCCGGCCGTCGGGGGCCGACTGGATCATGATCCGGCCCGGGCCTGCCCGGCGGCGGCGGCGCGGCCGGGCTGAAAACTTTTAAACGGTTATGGATTCTGCAATGCAATAACCGACGGTGTGGAACAATGGCAGGGGACGCATATTCGAAGCAATGGGCGGTCGCCGTCGCCGCATGCGGTGAGAGGAGGAGGAGGAGGGAGAAGAGACATGAAACAGAACGAGAAGATCAAGTAGGAGTTGGAGGAAGAAGGCAACAAAGAGAACGACCTTCTCCCGTCAGAACCCAACAGGATGAGTTAGTGGGGGTCGAAAGGAGGGAGGGGATACTCGATGGAGTAGCTTAGCCTGGGTGGTATCCATGAGTCGAAGACAAGTCCGCACTCTGTATCTCTGAATGCTCACATTCGCATTCCATTCCTAGCTCTCTGCTGCTATCACATCGGTGCGTTCACCCCGCCGCTCCTTCCCTCCCGTCGTCTTGTGGTGCGAAACCTGGGCGGTCGACCATGTGGGTTTTGATCATGCTTGCTGATCATGCAGCCTAGCGCGACTGTCTCTCAGCATGCGGGGATACGTCGCCATCCATCCAGCTCTAGAGCATACCTGTTTCCCAGCAGATCTCGGCTCCCCCTCATCTCCCTTCGGTGTTCTATTGCCGAGCAACTCGCCGCGCCCACTGTCGTCTCTGAGTACTTCAGCGCACAGGTTCTTGTGGTGAAGGATGTCACTGCCTAGTGTCTCACTGTGATGCTGCAGACAAGGCTGGGGCTCCTTCGAACTCAGATGTTAGAATGGTATGAGGAAGAAGATCGTTACGAGGAGGACGCTGAGGCCATCTTAAACGAGTTCGTGTATGATCCTCCTCCATCCCACCTTCCCTTGCATCATCTTTGTGACTGGGTTCTCTGTTCATTAGAAATCATGTGAAGTCGAGCACCAACTGGGTTGTTGTTCAGGAGAGCGAATCTGGTGGGTGAAATCGAAATCTGAGATCCAACCTCAGACTCTTGCTGCAGAAATTATCGCGACCTATCAGGACTCAAGTGGCGCCGCCTTGCTGCATGTTGGTCTCTACGGGTGGGACTTGTGCAGCATCTTGACAACCTGGTGACTGTGAAGACAGACTGGAGAACTGGAAGTCTCTTAGAGTCATCCGCGACCCTTCCATTCCCGCAGAACCGTTCTTCGAGTTGAGGTGCGAAGGTTGGTGAAGTGCGCAATGGTGACTGACGCTGTTGACTAGGATGGTTGGGACAGAGGTGCTGACACAGGAGATAGCATATGAAATAGTCAAGGAGTTGATGAGCAGTAACTTGTCTTGTTCAAACATCCCCTAGCTCATCTTGTTCGATCCCAGACGTCTTTGCGAAGTTTTCCGGGGAGGAGTGGAGGTCAGAGGATTTGCCTCAGATAGGAACGAGGTAAGAGCTCTGCACTGTCTCTCAGCGACCGACTGTTTTGTGTCAGCGGCTTGACGGACAAGAATGGTGACGACGTGAACCAAGGTGGGTCAATATTCCTTCCCCACCCTCCATGAACTCTTATTTTATCCCTCACTCCAGCCCTCGTAAGACCGCCGTGCACGGCTGCATGCTTGCAGCGAGCGATTCCTGGGGAGGACAGGTGAAGGGTGTTTGCTCCATGGCACCTCTGACCAAGGTCTCAAGGCCCTTCATGGACACCAGCTCCATCACAGATTGGCTCTTACCCCAGCTGCAAATTGAAATGAAGGCAAGTTGAAAACTGCTGGGCGGCCTGAAACTCACAGGACATGCAGGATGAAGACGATTATCTGGGGGTGCCGGGAACGACGCCGGTCGATGGGAGGTGCGGACGCGCCCGGTCCTGTGACGAATCATGACGTGGCTCAAGGGAATACGCTGAGGGACATTTTGGGGTGTATGCCTTGAACAAGAGACCGCCCAAGATCCCTGAGAACCAGACCGAACCGTACATCCCCTCTACCCAGAGGTCCAACAGAAGTTTCCGGGTGTTGTCTGCTGTGCTCTGTTTTGGTTCCTCCTCGCTGACTTGTTGTGGGTAGATTGAGGTGAGCAAGTACGAGACCGAGGAGTTGAGGAGGAGGGGAATGGTAATGCTCCTTCACCTTCCTGTGCTTGTGCTCCACCAATGAAGGAACCTCAGGCAACCGAGGAGCTGGAAGGCGAGTACTTAGACGAGGAGAAGGAAGAGAACTGGTAAGAATGCTAATATCAATCCTTCAACGTTTTTGACATGTTGACATCAGAGATTTGAAACTTAGTGGTCGGGCTGAATCTATTAAAAAAAAACGCATCACCGACTACTGAAGACTCTCACTGTCATGTGCCGTCCATGGCCGCATGCTATGGCCGCGATGATCGGTGTGGCCCGGCTACACTGCGGCGGCGGCCGGCCCGGCGACTCACTGAGTCACTGCCGGCGTACGCCGGGTCCGGTCACGCGGCCCGGGCCGGGGCTGGTTTTAAGTTCCGAAGTTCATGCCGGCCCCTCGGAGTAAGAAACTCCGAAGGGCCCCGGCCCCGAGCCGCACTCAAAGTTTCATAGGCTGGCCGCGCTGTCAGCAGCGGCCGGATCACCACTCGGCCTCCTGGCCTTCAAAGATACAAAAACAAGGTTTTTACTTCCAACTGTACAGAAAATTTCAGTCAATGCTCGCCTCCCTCAAAAGTTGACTTCGTTGATCTCTTTCGCCTTTCTTTTAGAACATTTTTAGGAGGTACTTTTTGTACTGTATGTAAAAATCTGTACTGACCGCAACACTTTTAGAGGCTCTACAAACTAATATTTTCTTTATTGAACTGGTACTGCCAGCCCTGGTTTACTACCACTAATAATCAACGCAAAGTCATGGCAGCCAGCAAGCAGTCATCCTAGCCCACAAATAGGGGTGGGGGTTAGATAATTTATGGGTGGGGTAATTGGGAACATACGGTGCAGACTCGAAATCCTGGTACAAACGACTGAACATAGTAGGGTAGGGTGATCATAGTCGCAACAGAAGGTGGGGTGATCTTTTGGTAACGGGGTGGTGTCATCCAGGCTTATCTCCCCCGATATAAAAGATACTGGGCAGTGGGCAGTTCCATGCGCTGCTCCTGCTGCTGAACTCCTCTACACTCCTTCCCTCCTCTACCGAGGCTCCCTGCTACACACTCGTTCTAACCTTCTCCGTCCCTACACACCTCCCTGCACAACAATGAACCGAGCTATCCTCCTCGCACGCCCTTTCAGGAGCCTCCGATCTCTCTCCAGGAGCCTCACTCAGCAAGCCAACCGTCTTGACTCCGTCCTAGGAGGAGACCTGAGTCTCGGGCCTCTTGCCCCGAAGACTATTGCCCCTATGGCCTCTGCCATGCACGTCAACAATGTGGGAGCCGATGATCACTACATGGTAGACTCTCCGCTCTTTCAGAGTGAGGCCGTGGAAGAGGCTCAGATCAAGGACCGAGCTTATGTCCTCGCCTTGGCAGAGTCGCTCCTGATTAAGGTCAGCGTCAACTGGAGCCTCGAGCTTACCACAGCCAAGTATGAACAAGCGCATGCGGCTAGCCCTGCTGAAACTTACAAAGAGCGGGAGCACTGGAGGCATGCGTTACAACTTGCCTATGGCCCAAGCTGCATGCACAGCTAGAGCTGAAACCTTCTTGTCTCCTCTGTTGTCTCGACCCTCGTCTAGAGTCGACGTGTTGTTCTAGCACCCTTGTTCTGTAACAGTAAACATCTGAAAGCTGCTTGTGAAGTACATGTCTCTACCGTTCTCTACCGTAGGTTGACACCTGCACTTTGCAATGTAGAGGATTCTGGTTCAGATAGACTAGTTTACAAATTGACAGCATGAGAACTGAGATGAAGAATGCCGATAAAGACAGAACTATACGACAGCACTATCAATTGCCTCCTAGCGCTACACCGTTGTCCTTGGCCCACTTCTTCACTGTCCGGAGAAGATACTCCACCTGCATGGGTTGGTCGGTCATGTGCCCGCAGAAGCTAGAACGGTAGGAGAAGAAGCAAGGTGAGGTAGCAAGGAGAGCAAGTAGTAGGAGCAGGAGAAAGAGAGGAGGAACAGTGGATGTATGGCAGTAGCAGGAGGAGGAGGAGGAGGAGGAGGAGGAGGAAGAGAGAGTGCCTGTGGGTTGGAAGTGCTTCTGAGCATTTCGATCATCTCCGGGAGGGAGTCTTTGGGCTCTTTCTTGGCCAGCACCTGACGAGTCACTCAGCAGACACACGCACACGTCAGTCCTGACCATCTGAAAGGCGCCGACAAAGGCTCCTTTCTTGCCCTCCCAGTACTCGGGCAGTGAGTCGATGCGCTCAAGCACATTGAAAGCCTACGAGGCAAGCTCAGATGTATGGGATAGGAAGGGCAGGAAACTATAAAAGCACCAGCAAAGTAGTGTAGTAATGAAAAGGAGACAGTCTGAGGTGGGAGAAGGGATAGGCAGAAGGGATAGGCAGAAGGGAGAGGGAGGAGGGAGAAGGGAGAAGGGAGAGGGAGAGGAAGGCGTCACCTTGAGAGAGTAGAAGAAATGCCCCATGGAGTAGCACGTGTTGGCAATCTCCTTCTCTCAGAGTCACTCGTACAGCAGCTCTCTCCCAGCTCACCTGCAGCAGAACGTACGCGTTGGAGGAGACGTCCAAGGAGAGATAAGCCTGCAAGAGATGTGACTCAAGTCCGACATCTGCTGGGGGTCTGCTGACCTCCCATGCAAGGTGAGGCTTGTCGTTGTGTATGTGCGTCCGAGCCCTCCAGGCGATGAAGGAGAACTCGTTTCTTATCTCCGGTGACTTGACGCTGTCAAACGCCTGCTCCGCTCCCTTCCTGCCCCAGCCTCGGTTAGTCCCAGGAGAGGAGGCTCGCAGCAGCCTACCAGTGGCCGGCACAGGCTTGTGCTATGCCGAAGTTGTAGTTGAAGCTGTCGTCCTCTCGCAGGTAGGGCGCGATGGACTGAGAGCGAGTGAGAAGCTTCCAACAGAGCTCGACCCTTCCAGTCGCAGGCTCGTCGATGTCTCGCGTGCGGGCTGGGCGTCGTCTCGCAGGGGCAGCGGGAGGTGGAGGGGGACTGACCTTGAGGTAGATGTTCACGTCGTCGAACTGCTTCAGCAGGAAGAAGCACTGGGCCATACACTGCCGCACGCCTCAAGAGAGCCCGCCTCCGCCTCCTCCTCCCACCTGTCTGCCTGGGATCGTGTCGCAATGGCTGCTGGACGCGCCGACAATCTGCGGCGGGGGAACACGTCATCAGCACGAGCACACGAGCCGGCGAGTCGTCAAGAGACCTGGAAGTACTGCTGGGCCTGCTTGAGCAGCTCGGAGTTGTTCTTCTCCTGCCCATCGCCGTCACTGAACAGCAGCAGCAGCAGCAGCGACGAGCCTGTCCGATGGAGGCATAGACGACTGCTTTCAGGATGTATTCTTCTGGTTGCGTCGGCTCCAGGTCCTTGATCACGTCCTGCGGTGGACGCGTGAGGCTGATGGGCGAGAGGGACGAGGGGAGGGACGTTGGCGTGCTCGAGGTCGCCCTGGTGGAGGTAGTAGATGCAGAGGTTGATGCGAGCTTCCGGGATGACCGACATGAGCGGCGGAAACACCTGCCGGCCCCTCAGCCCTCAGCCCTCGGGGCTTCCCCATCACCTGCAGGGCGTTCTCGCCGCTGAGAGAGGAGGAGGTCAGCGAAGCAGAGGACCAGCAGGACGTGCGCGCGTCACCTCCGGAAGACTGAGAGGTTGTGCCGGATGAGCTCGTTGTCGATGGACGAGACTGCCAGACGGTCACACGCAGCGCAAGAGAGCAGGAGGGAAGAAGAAGGGAGAGGAAGGAGGAGAGAAGGGATAGAGAAGGCGAGAGATGGAGAGGGAGTAGGCGAGGTGACTGCAGGAGGAGAGGCTGAGGCAGCAGACTGAGGAGGCTCAACAAGAGGCTGCGAGCAAGCGACTCTCTTACCTGGCGCTCCGTAGATGGAGCCCAACGCCTTCAGCTCAGCCTGCGGTCAAGACGCCAGTCAGCCTTCGCCCTCCTCTTCCCCTCCTCCACCTCCGCGGCTGATCCGTTGTAGAGCTTGTAGTGGTTGCATGCTTTGATGTTGATGGCGTACAGGCTGTCTGCTCGCAGCTGGGCAGTCAGGTGGACCATGCGCACGAGCTGAGGTTCACCTGGAAACCGGTTGAGGTAGAGGTTCAAGATCTCCAGAGACACGTCGTAGTAGTCCTGCAGGGCAAGGCAGCAGGAGCGAGAGGCCGTCAGCGACAGGCGCGTCCAG
The DNA here is from genome assembly GCF_000315625.1 of Guillardia theta CCMP2712. NCBI lineage: Eukaryota > Cryptophyceae > Pyrenomonadales > Geminigeraceae > Guillardia > Guillardia theta. Next base: position 1,082,419 of record NW_005434664.1, read on the forward strand.
CAGTCTCATCGACCCACCAGCTTGTAGTAGCAGAGGGCCACGTACACGTTGAGCGCGATGTTGTCTCTCTGCTCCAGCAACACCCTCTTGTATACGTCCGTCGCCTCCTGCCCTCCCCCACCATCAGCCACCAGCAGATGCGCGGGCAGCCTGCCGACCTGATAGTGACCGCGAAGGAAGTGCATGGCGGCTAACGACAGCTGATCTTCAACGCTGCACGCACGCGCAGCATGACTGCCTGACGCCTCGACGCCTCCTCCTACCTTGCTGACATCTTCTGGTGGTAGATCATGAGCTTACCCTCGTCCCCTGCCGCTCGTGAGCACCCCCTCGCCCTCCTCCTCTCCTCCTCATACCTATCTTATGCGCCATGTGGAACAGGATCCGGTTCTGCAATTGACCTGGCGGCCCCCTGCAGGCGAGTCAAGTCAGTCAGCACGAGCTTCCAAGTCCCGTCCCGCACCTCAGCGCGCACTCCTCCACTGCCTTGTACTGCCCGAGCCCGAAGTGGCAGATGGCCTTCCACAACCAGGCCATGGGCTCAGGGTCTGCCGCTGGACGTGAGGGAGGAGAAGAGGAGCGAGGAGGAGGCGTCGAGTTACCTTGATCATACTTGAGATGCTCGTCGATCTGATTCATCGCCGCCTGAAAGTCTCCCAGGTGGATGTAGCAGTACGCCATCCAGAACCTGATCCCTGCCTCACTCCCACCTCCTCCCCAGCTAGTCAAACCTCTTCTCCGTCTCCAGCCCGACATTCGATTTGACTTCGTCCGTGTTCACCTGGCAGCCAGTCGGCGCTTCTCCTCAACTCCTCCCCCTCCCCAGTCCTCGCCCCCCTTTCCCTTCCTCGCTCTCCCTGCTCCTTCCTTGCCCTCCCTCCCTCACCTGCCAGTTGAGAAGCCCCAGAGCTCCGTTCCAGTCACTGCCAGGCTGCGTCAGTCCCACCACTCTCACCAGCAGGAGCTTCGAGCATCGACCGTGATTCGACGAAGGCCTCGAGGTCGGGGATCTTCTTCCTGTTCTCCTTCGCCTTCTTGGAGGCGGAGCTGTCGCTGAACGTCTTGGCTCCAGCCCTCTTGGGGAACAACATCTTGATGCCTGGATTGCCAAGCAAGGTCAGGGTTGAGGTTAGAGAGAGTGTGATGTTGGCTTGGAGCACAAGCCTCGCAAGGTTCAGCTATCTTAAGTCTCATTCTCGCCTGCTACTTTCTAGTTTGCTGTGCCTGCCGATGCCTTCATCTATCAACTTGACGAGTCCTTTGACAGCAATCATGGCAATGGAATTGCAACTTGTCGGAACTTCGGAAGCTTAGTGGCATGGAGGCTGTGCGGCGGGGCACGAGGCTCAGGGCCATCCGGTCTCACTCCGAGGCTCAGTAGCTGCCCTTGCACTGAGGCTTAGGCCCCGCTGAGCATGGCGGCAGCGACTTGGACGTCACGCAACTGCGGCCGCCACTGCCGCTGGAGCTGAGCGACTCTCGGAGTCCTGCCGCAGTGCATACCCGCCATCAAACTGAAACCCTCAATTGAAAAATTTAGACTCTCCTGAGTGTGCTCGTACTGATTTTTTAATTTTACTTAGGCAGTAAACCGGAAAAATTAGAGCACACTGAAAAATAACTCAATCCAGCTGTGTCAAACTTCACAAGTCACCTTCTCAGTACAGTGCCTAGCTCCGGGGACCGGCCCGGCCGGTGCAGCCGGGGCCCGGTACCAAGTTAATCAAGCTCAGTCGTCTTGTCCGCCCGGGGGCAGCCGGCAATAAAAAAAAACTCCCGGCAGGGTCTTGCAGGGGAGAAGGTAGGGGTGGTAGTAACGGGGGTAGGGGTGGTAGGGGTGGTAGTCAACGGTGGTAGATTTAATGTTTTATAATGGGGTGGGTGGTTGTCTTTTTGACAAAAATCACAGACGAGGTGGTGATTGAGGCGGGGAGTAGGGGTAGAGGTAGTACAATGAGGCATTTTTTGGTGTAGGAGTGGGTAGGGTGGGTATTCGGGGTAAGGGAGTAGTCGTGGAGCGAAGTAAGCTACTTACAGGGGGGGTAGGGGTACTCCGGGTGTTGGCTTGTTTTTTACATTTCACTGGGAAATGATGGGGGTAGGGGTGGGGTTGTAAGGGGGGTAGGGTGGACAGGAGTTGTTGGTAGGGTCTGGCGCTGCAAAAAACAAGCATGGCAGAGCAATGGAAAGGCGAGGAGGAGGGGAGGAGGAAGGTAGAAGAAGGACGATGACGACTGAGAAACCTATGATAGATGAGAAGATGAGAAAACAGTAAGGAGAGCAGGGTTGGAGGAGAAAAAGGAGAGGACAGGACAGGAGTGGAGAGGGACAGGGGAGGAGGGGTGCGTGAGCGGAACCTGAAAGAAGAGGGAAGGGAACGAGAAGATAGCACCAGGAGTATGCATTGAAGATGTTTACATCATTTGATCATATATTGTAAGGGTGAAGCAAGACGTTCGGGTGTTGGCGATGAATTTCATCTCGTAACATGTATTCTTGTCTTTGACAAACATTCGCTTCCCACTTCGAGATGTCCGAAACTTGATCGCAGAGTATCTGTCTGACCCATTCCTGTATTCTCGGATCTGTTTTAAGCATACAGTCATTCGAATAACCGATATCAACATTGAAATGTTGACAAACGGTTGGCAGGTTGCTGTAATATCTACCCCCCCCGTTTCTTGCCAAGGCTCTCTCAATGTCTAGAGCAGACTTCATGTATGCCAGCGACGATTCGTACAGTGGCTCGTTAGATTCTCAAGATGGGTTCTATGAAAACAATTCTTTTGAAGGGGATGGGCTCGAGTCGTACGACGAGATGTATGACTACGACAGCGAACACTCTGAGGGATCATGGTTCGGCCAGCAGTACGCCGTTCCAGGGATCCGCGGACAGCAGTACGGCAGTCGACCGATGGACACTGACGATCGAACTTCTCAGAGCGGCGAAGTTAGGCCCGTAGTCTGCCATATGTGCTCCCGTTCCTTTGCAAGAATGCCGAACCTTGTGAGGCACTGGGGAGGAAACATCGACCCGGTGCAACTCGACTGCTACACGTGCAGTCGTCAGTTCTGCAGTGACAGTGCGTTACTTCGGCATATGCAAGACGCGCATGGAGATGACCCTCACTGCTGCCCTCATTGCGGAAAATCTTTCTCGTCGAGGAATGGCCTAATGTCGCACAGGGGTTTCGAGCCAGATGTTCTCTATCACGAGTGCAACTACTGCGATCGATCCTTCTGCAGTAGAAAGTCAAGAGACCAGCATGAGAGCAGCTCGCACGGTAATGAGTGCGAAGTGTGCAACACGCAGTTTGCATCGCGAAGGCAGCTTGAGAATCACCGAGGAGGCGCTCCTTTCAACGCACGGTTTGACTGCAGGATTTGCGGGCGCTGGTTCTGCAGTGCAAGGTTGTTGTGTTGACTTGTATCTTTTCGTTGCTCACATGCTAGCAGGAGTCTCATGCAGCATGCAGACATGTCGCATCACGGGTTTGAATGCCTGCGGTGTCCAATCTGCCGTACATCGTTTGCAAACCTCGGACAGCTTCTCCTGCATTGCGGTATTGAACAGTCAGGTTGATGATGGTCAGTGAGATTTGCTGCTCAGATGGTGTGCGACCGACACATGCCTTCCACTGCCGCGTCTGCTCGAGGCCATTCTGCAGCATGAGCAGGAAGATATTTCATGAGCAGAACGAGTAAGGGCCTGCTGCTGTGATAGGCAAGACTCAGTGATGGTTCGCCAGGTGCAACGTCGGTTCCTCTCCTGATCTCCTGGAGGACTTCTGGAGCTCCGATGGGCTTCATAGAGCGCTAGCTGAGCTGATCCGACGAGCTCAGAGCATGAGCTCAGAGCAGCAGCAGTCCACTGCCTCCCGCGTCATGTCACGGCTGCAGCCTCGCGCAGCAACACACGAGGTGGAGGCGATCTAGCTTCAATGGCAATGTGATGGCTGTCATCAGGAAAAGGACGATAAGGAAGGATGCATCTTCTGCTTTGACAACTTTGGCTCTGCGGTGTGTTGCTGGGAGCTCGCTGTCATTCTCTGAGGCCATGCAGGACGTGACGACGCTGCCGTGCTCGCACACCTTCCACTACAAGTGCATGAGACAGTGGGCAATGAACAACTCCTGCCCTGTATGCAGGTGAGGGAGGAACGTGCCGTGTGCTAGCTATTGATAGGCTTCTTTAGAGCACAGATATGTCGAGACCCACCCAACTCGAACTCGGACTATCTCAGGTCCTAGCAAGAGCGCCTCCCGTTGGAAGCGCGTCTACCAGCCATCTGTTATGCAACTGATATCCCTGCTTGCAAGCCTAGCCTGCTGTCGTTACCCCCATCCTCGCTCCCTAGGCCCCCTCTTACAGCTCGTCGTTGCTCTGCATCCAGCCATCACTCGCACCGAGGGGCAAGAAGATTTCTCACCTTATCAACTGTGTTGGACGTCTTATCCCTGCTCACAAGCGTCAGACAAGCAAGTCTAGCCTCTCCCTCCTCCATCACCCCATCACGCTGCTCCATCTTGGCATCATGAGCGATGGATTTTTCCACCAGCCAGCCTGCTGCTCTGAGGGAACTGGAGGCTGCGCCTGATCGTGTGACTGACTCGATGACGAACTTGTCGCTGCTCCAAGAATTCCCTCAGAGGAAGGAAGCGCGAAGTAGTCCTTGGCCTTGTCAGCCGTTGATCGCCAGTCCCAGTTCGACATCTGCTGTCTCGTTACAACGAGACACAACGAGGGCCAGCGCTTTTGCAGTTCATCACCTCCGAGCACAAGCTCTTTGCCTGCAGGTACTGCTGCTTGTACCTACCATTAAGTTCCTCACATTCAAGCAAACGCAAAGTCAACAACACCATGTCGGGTCGATCAGCATGGCTGCAGAGGCGTCTAACGTGTCGCCATACCTCTCGTAAAGAGGGTGAATGACCTTGTATGCTCGTCACGACAAGGAACAAGCAGACGGATCTGTAATCTCACAGCTCCTTCACCGATGTGATAGTAGTCCAGCGAGTTGCCATCCTCAAGAATGTAAGCTCCACACCTGATGAGCCAACAGCTCGTCAATGTGGACAAACAGGTGCACAAGGAGACACACCAAACACAAATACCAAATACAGGCACAAGCCGGAGCGGGAGGAGCAGGAGCAGGAGCAGGAGCAGGGCGAATGCAGGGTTTAGAGCAGGAGCAGGAGCAGGAGCAGGAGCAGGAGCAGGAGATCAAAAAGATCCATTTTTGCTCACATCAGGCGAAGTTTCCCTCTCTTGTCAGCCCACTCAAGCCAAGATCGAGGTCTCCCAGAAAAACGATCCATGTAGCTCTGGGAGCCCATCACAGGATGCCTGCAGCTCCACACGAGACAAGGAGGCACCTGAGTTTGACCTTGGGGATTTGACTGGAGGGCAATGACCTCGGCAAATCCTTTTAAATCAAATCAAACATGCAGGACACGGAGCAGACAAACGACAACCCGTGTCTTCGTCAAGAATGTCAGAGTAGTTTGATCTATCCTCTCGCTTGTCCGCTACTTGGGTCCAGTCACTGTTATCAAACCTGCGCCACGTCACGATCCAACCGCCAAGTCCTGTCCTCTTACATCTGCATCACCAGCGCTCGAAGCGTGGATACATCATCCCCTGTCTTTACCTTCATCGGATGCTTCTCGCCATCTGGTGCTGCGACTTGAATCACGACGTAATGGTTCGATTCTGCGGCTGTTGCTGCTCCTGACTGTACATGTGTGTGTTCGTGGACAGGCATGGCGAGCGTGAATGGAACTCAGGCAATCAAATCAGACGGGAATGGGTACAGTGCATCGTCGGGATCGGCAGTCCTGTTTTGTGCAAAGGTCAGGGAAGTTCTCGTCAGGTATCTCATTATGATCTCAATGGATTCATCAGTAGGACCTCGTTATGATATCATTGAATTCATCAGGTTTCAATCTTGTATGCTTTCTGAAGATTCCTTCCTAATAGATCAAACTGTCTATGCCTACCCGACGCCATCATCCCTTCCGACCTTCTGCAATTCTCACTACCCAACTTTTACCATCGTCCACTTTTTTCATCCTTCTGCATCCCCAAAAGTTATCCGTCCTTCATCTACTATCCATGTTCCTCCTCTTTCTCATCGTTATCGTCGTCATCATCATCGTCTCTTCGTTGTATCTCCGCTCCCTTGTTGCGCCGGTACCATTGTCCTTGACACGCAGGCACAAAGTATCAAACTTTGAAGCGTTCGAAGGGAAAGTTCTCAATCAAGTTTAGGTTCAAACTTTCTCAGCCTGCAAAGTTTGTCATGTCTCAAAGTTTTCACAAACTCAATTAGCTAATCTTGACAGTCACATAAGGCTGCTAAGGGGTACTCAGATCAATGTGTGATTTGTACCCGTCCATAAGAACGTAGAGTTTGGGATAATATGGGGTAGGGGTAACGAACTACAGCGTTGATTGATGGGGTAGGTGGTAGCAGGAGGGAAGACCCTTCGGGCGGGGTAGGAGATGCCATTTCGGGGGGTAGCATAAGAGATTCAAGTGGGGGTGCTTTTGTGATCTATGAGGGTAGGGGTCATGAAGCTCGGGGTAGGGGGTGCAAGAACAAGTTAGTTTCTAGTCTGATGGTGTAGAGAATTGTGGGAAGACAACGGGGTGGGTGACTCTAATTGATGGTGGGGGGTACAGAGAGCTTCACTGTTGATTCAGGGGAGGGGTGGGGTAGTTTAGTTTTGATTTTCCGTACCTCATTTGGACATATCGGTGGCAATGGTGGTAGCAATACTATCAGGGGGTAGGGGCTCATGAAAGATTTCAATTTTGAAAGCATAGTTTTCAATATCTTCTGAACGTTTCAATAATTAAATTCTAATTTGGGTAATTCAGGGAGTTGAGAGTGAAATTTTGAATTTGTTGTCGGAGCTATGGGGTAGGGTGATGGTAAGGATGGGGTAGTGAATGCCAGCAGGAGGGTGTGGGGTCCCTGCATGCTGCAAGCCCTTCATGACACGTCGAAAGCGACGAGAGGAGATGAGGAGCGCGGAGAAATGGCAGAGAGAGCAGAGAGACACGATAACGATGGATGCGAAGACTGCCCGGCATGCCGCAAAGCAGACTTGCAGAAATGATAGAGAGAGGAAGCGAGACAAATGCGGTGAAGGTTGCAGTGGGAGGAATGTGTGTTGCGATGAGGGGTTTTAGTCGTGTTGAAAGACGGCCATGAAGATGAAAAGCGGCATGCCTCGATGGTTTGAAGGATGAGATGGCTGCAAAAGATCTTACATGGGAAATATGCGGAAATTTAAGTAACTTTGAGAGAGAGCTATGAGGTATTCGTTAGCATGATTCACAAAGGAGAGTCGCAATATTTTGAATTTCGGGGTTTCAACTTTAAATCTTCACTTGTGTTGGTCAAGGTCTGGCTGTTATAATCGCATTTGCAATATACAATCCTCGGACTAGATGAAATCATGATGCAAACTCCTTCTTTATAAGCACTGATAGATCGCCTTATGGGTGCTGTGGGAATTGCAATTAGAGTTGTTTTCTTCACAAATTCCAATGATGATGTAAAGCTTTAGGCGGGTATGTTGACTGATCCTCACTCTCAGACTCACTGCTTGCATGCTTCAAGAAAGTAGCGATCTACGAGATCCCTTGAATCCTGCTGAAAGCACCAACATTTCTTCGACATTTGGTGGTGATAATGCTTCCTCCTCCTCCTCCTCCTCCTCCTCCTCCTCCTCCTGCCTCATCTTTATTCTGAACCTTCATGAATCGTTTCTTTGTCGCAGGGCTGACTGTGCCTCAAGGAATCACAAGCATGTTCTCGAAGGTTCAGAACAGCAACCTTGGACTCGCAATTTCAAGTGACCTTGTTCTTTCTGTGCCCTTTACGGAACTTACTCAGACGCCAGGTGTTAGGAGCAGAATCAGGCCATGGGTCACTGACTTTGGTAACCAGCCTATGTTTCTCGTGCCATACTTGATAGATTGGGAACTTGAGTCGTGGGTTGCTTTCAGTTCCCAATGTTGACCTTTCAAGAGCACAAACCTTAACATCCAGCTCTGATCGTTAACTTGCAACAGGAGCTGTTTCTCAATTCACTCGCCCTGGAGATGACTGGGCTACCCGCCTAAGAGTAAGATATCTCCCTGCTCGAAGAATCGCCTGAGGCAGGTGACAGATCAACGTCACGTACTACAAAGGAAACTATGGGATCATTTTCACTGGATTCGTGGTTTACTCCATCATCTCCAATCCTTTCCTCCTTGTATCTATAATCCTCCTCCTCGGTGCATGGTCATGGCTTCTCGGGATGAGACCAAGACTCGGTGAGAGGGAGTCCATACATGTTGGGGAACCACTGACTTGCTTCAACAGAGGACGGATCTATTGCCCCAGGTCACTCTCCCACGGCGCTTGCAGGGTCCTTTGCTGATACATCGCAGTGACTGTTGGAGGAAGAGTGCTCTCGGGGTTTGAGCAGAAGGTAGAAGAATAGGCAGGTGGATCCGGGATGCTGATCCAACGCTCAGGTTGCCCTGGGGTCCTTCACCTTCATTCTCATGATGATTACGAGCCTGGGCAGCACCATTTTCTGGGCACTGGTACTCGGTTTAAGAGAAGTAGCGTTCATGTGACGCCGTGGGATCTTCAGGGTGCAAGCATGTTTTTCATCGTAGCGCATGCTATCACGCATAAGACTGACATGCATGAAGTCAGTTGCTTTCCTCGCTGGATTCTAGCAGACGTCTGACGAGCTTGCAGGTGGACGCTGAGCAGTTCGGAGTCCCCGGCCAGTTCACGCCTGCCGATGCTTCTGCCTAATCCACCTGATTCACTAACATCTGCACCGAATAATTTATCTTCATCCTTGAGATTCTACACGGCAAAGATGGAGACTGTGTCTATCTAAGCTGATGCAAGTGTGACTGCTGCCACAACAATTGAAATGCATGCTGAACGTGTTGAGTTGTTATATTTCGAAATCTATCTTCTAAGTCTTGTCATTGAATCAAGTTTTCTACAACCTTGTTGTCACCTCATTATGTTGCCATGATGTGTGTTGCTATCGAACATCACGCTCTGCTCTGTCGACGGCCACCTGTACGGCGGGCGGACGAGGGAGGCAGAGGCGAGGACAGGCATGTCGGGATGGGAGTGTCCTCCCACTCCTCCCGGTGAGTCAGACTCCAGCAGCACGGGGAAGCGCAAACTATCCGGGGAGAGCTCGTGCTGGGGGGACGTGCGGAGGCTGCTGGAGGAATGAGATGGTGGACTTGTGCTCCGTGCGGGGGAGATGACCTTCTCCTTGATGGACCATGTACACCTGATGCTCCGAGTCAGCTCACAGCAGGGGAGGGCAGCCAGTCTCACCATGTCACTCCTCTCTCCGTGTCGGACTTGGTCCAGAAATTCTTTCCTGACGTGAGGTCGAGATGTTTCTTCCACTTCATCTGGAAAGAGACGTCACAAGGCGTAGACGAAGCTGATGAGTGACCTCGTCTACTTGGAGCTCTTTGAGAAGATGCAAGGTCTTGTTCAAAGATTGCTTCATCGACCTTGAAAGGTGGCAGAGGTCAGGACACGGTCTGGCCTTACGGCTCGTACTGTATGGTTTTGATTTGACTCAGCTCTCTCCGTCTGTAAGCTCCCTTCAGCTTGCTGATCTCTTCGTCCCTCATCGGCTTCATCATCTGCAACGCGTTTGCCATCTGAGCTCAAGTCAGTCTCAGACCTCTTTCAGCACACCAGGCCTTCACCGCTTGCTGCTCTAATGCTCTCATCTTCTCCTGCAACAAGTCCTTCTCTGAGATCAGCTTGATGTTCTGCGAGGTCAGCGAGTGAACTTTCTCTTCCAGCTCTGAGATTCTATCCAGCCGTTAGACTACCAACGACAAGATTGTGGGGTCACCGTATCCTATCTTCCATCATAAACCTTGTGTTGTACATTTCATCCTGCTCATTGTCGGAGCTGTTCAGGTTTCTGCATCAGCGCCTGCACCTGAAAGGAGCAAGAACCTTTCAAAGTAGGCGTTCTTCACCATCTGCTTTGCCAAGCTGAGCTGATTCTGCAGCTCAACAATCTTTGGGTTCATCGTTCAAAATATGTTTGAAGCTTCAAGGTGGGACTCGTCACCTGCATACGTAGCTTCAAGTTCTTTTCCTTTTCTCCTTCGGATCCGTCCGAAAGATCATGGCCCCGGTGGTTGGTGAAGGAGATGTGAAGCGGCGAGTCTTCCTGCACATCGACTCGTCTCACTTTGATCACTGCACAACAGACGCAACCTCTTCATGGACACTCTTCCTGTTGGAGGATTCCGACTTGGAGTCATACATGAGCTGAGATTCTGTGCTAGGAGATGACAAGGTCGCAAGCTGGAGGGCAAGTCAGAGGTCTCGGAGCAACAAAGGGAACGGAGCAACCGATCCCTCTGAGGTGTTGTCTGCCACGTCGTCTACATCAGGCAGCAAGCGCTTCATCCGCTGCTGACTGCATCTCAGTACCAGACAAGCTGCTCTTGTGCCTGTACCTTGGGCTTGAGAGCGGAGGGAAATTGAGCGGGTTCGATGGGAGACAAGACCGTCCAAGACATGTTTGCTTTGGAGTGGGACACCTTGTGCAGGTCTTGTACAAAGTTGAATCTGGAGTTGGACATCGACATCGCTGAAGGATCAAGCCGTTAGAACGTCTGCCTGAGCTCTAAAATTCTCAAACCTTCAGAGGCCTGCACACTTGCTGGATAGGTAGGACGCTGGTATCGCTCAGTCTGCTGCAATGGCCTCACACCAAAGAGCTCATCATCATCGTTGACATCACCGCATACAACTCTCGTTGCTGCTGCGCATCATGAGACTGCGCGTCATTCCACGTGGTTGGCGATGGATCTGCTCTCTGCCAGCTCGACGGGTCTTTGAAGGGCCCTGAGCACACGTCAACAACCTGGGGAGGCTCATGTCAACATACTGGGGTATCGCTTCTGGGCTGCCTCCCGGTAGCGATCGAACTCCATGACGCTCTTAGGCCAGCAGAAGCTTCAGGGTCACCAGTCTCTTGCTAACTTCGCATGTCTGGAAATCACTGGAGGTTATGGTGATGCTTGAGTGAATTCTAGCTAGCAAGGCAGCAAGGCCTGATCGGGTACACCGAGGAATTGTGAATCCTTCTAACTCGTCGTGGTTCTGGATGCTACTCATGGGTTCTCTGCCTGTTACTTTCCGTGATATCTACAAGTTCTTGAGTAATCTCTTGCGTTTCTTCTTCAGCCATCAACATAAGATGAATTAGTGTCCACGTCCTGCTCTATCATCGTTTGATGATCTTGTGCATGATGACCAATACACGCAGATCTCAACGCCGATCATGACCAACATATGATGATCGACATGTTCAAATGGCCCGACCGCTCTGCACAAGATCTCAACCCGTGCAGAGACCCTGGTATGCTGTCAGTGTGCAGCCTATCCCTTCCTCCGCCCTTTCACAGTATCAACTAAGTTGTGAGAGACAGCCTCGCACTGGCCTTCTCCTCACAGAGATCAGCATGACAAACTCTCTCATCTGCTCTACTTCCTGCCGACCGGCTCGCTCATCTCCTCGGCTTCTGTTCCGCCGACTGACTCTCGCAGGCTCGCATGCTTGTATGCACTGCTTCAACGGCGACTTCCTTGCACAACATCCAACTTTTACTTAAAAATATAAACTGAAAATTCTGTGAGCAATTTTTGAATCATCACTGTCCGATCAACTTGTGGCCGTCCGATCCCGGAGTCCGATGATCCCGTGTCCGCCGGCCCGCGGGGCGCCGGCCCGCCGGGCGGTGACTCGCCGCGGGCCGGGGACCGCCTAGAGGCTAGTACCGCCGGCGTACGGCCCGGCCGGCCGGGCCGCGGAGTCCGAGCGCCCCGGCCGGTAAGTTATCATAGTATGATACTATGCCATCATGCGGTGGCACTGGCACGGCCCCCGGCCCCCGGGACTCCGGATCGTCACTGGCGAGTCACTGCCCGGCCAGTGGCCAGTCACGCGCGGTCGTACCGTACGGTACTGGTACGCCGGGCCGCCGCCGGGCGGCCGGCTGCCCGGCCGCACCCGCGGGCCCGGGGGGGGACCGGGCCGGGCGGGGCGCCGCGGGGCCGCGCGGCGCCCGCGCTCGCCCTACCGTACCGCGCGGCCAGCCCCCGCCACCGAGTCACTGTCAGTAAGCCCGGCCGCGAGGGGCCCCCGCATCGAGCTGAGTCACCGAGTCCGCGGCGGGCGGGGCCGCAGAACTTCGGAACCGTCTCTAGGACTCCGGCGCCGCGCCCCGCCGCCGGGCCCGGCCGCCGGCGTGCCACTGGCGGCCCGGGCTGTGACTCCCCGGGCCTCGGACTCGGCGGTACCAAACTTGCACCCGGCGCCGGACCGTCTCGGGTCGGCGTCCGACACTGTCACGTGGAGCCTCGCCCGGCGCGGCCGGGCCCCCGACCGTGGCGGTACGGTCCAATATAACAACGGAAGGACCCCCCTACCCCCTCACTGACTCACAGAGTCAGCCGCACTAGAGTACCACCCCGCCGTACTTGGGAGTCCTCTCGCGGAACTTTTACGTCGGTTGTTGTTTGCTTCCAGCAACAATTCACACGAACCCACCCTCCCTCCCAAGACCCAGCATGGGGTCAGCCATTGTCAGCCCACCGGTCACCCCAGTTATCTCATAGCCAGTACCCCCTTTTTCATCTAAGTGACCCCTTCGGTACCTACCCCGCGCACAGATTGCGTCCCTTGACCCACTACCCTCTCTCCACTGGGCCCCAGCACAGCACAACCTCCCACAGCAGCCTCTCACCATCCCCTTCCGAAGTTCCTCCTCCTTCTCCCCCCCTCCTCCTTTCCCCCTCTCATCCTCTATCTCCCTCCCTTGCCTTGCCTTGCCTGACCTATGACACTTGCTGTTTTGCTCATGTTGCCTTCTTATGTTGTATAATTTCCCTATTTTCCCTGTGCTGTGTTATGAAATGATATTGATGTTCAATTCTAGACTTGAAGTTATCATCCTTTCCAATCTTATTTCTTTTGTTACTGATCTTGGATGGCAATCTCACACAGTGATCAGGTTAGAATGACTTCCACAGCAACCTCGAATACTGTTGTTCCCTTCGAAGAGCCGGTAGATGCAACCAAGGGCAAGCCTGATGTCTTCCGTGTCGATTTCAGCAACTACATGAGCACTCAGGTGTGAATGCGAGCATGCAGCGCCTCGTAAACCTGATCCTTCGCAGGACCTCATTGCAGAGATTGACAAGAAGCAGCTGATCGACCCCAAGACTCACACTCGCGCGACCGATTTCGTCAACGGAGTGGTCAAGGATGAGAAGATACAAGACGTAGCTGGGCCCAAAGGGATGGGGGTGCTCAAGACTGCAAGTTTTCCCCACGACTACGCTGAAGAAAGGATCAAACGAGCGACTGGCACGCAGATGACTGCTTATCAAGTTCATCAGCACTTCGCGTCTCCGCAATTTGTTGCGATCGACAAAATTATCAAGGAGAACAAGGAAACAATTCTCCACATGTTCCCCACGATCGCGTACATCGGCTTTCCTTCCAATAATCAGACAATGACTGGGCCAGGGTTGATTATCCTTACCAACAAAAGAGTTTACATGTATTGCCACGAAGATCGAACAGCAGCTTCTGGAAGCGAGAACATGTTCGGAACAACTTGCTGGCCACGGCTGCTGTGTTGCTGCATTCCCGGTGGGTGCGCTTTCTGTCCATGCTGCAAGGTGAACAACGGAGAGTACGTACACGTGGCTACTCGTGAAACAGAGGATATCTTTGCTGTTGTGGGCATAGAGGACATTCTTCCAAACAGTTTTTCTTTTGACAGGGCAGAGAGTACAAAACTGCAGAGGAAGTTCAGGTACGAGTCATTCGATACAAGGTGTTGGCCGTGCGGCTGTTTCAACCTCTGCACGTGCATGTGCTGCGCGCCATGCTGCTGCTGCCTGACTCCCTGCCTCTGGTGGTTGCCCCAATGCTTGTGCCCTTGTGACCAAGGGGTGCGATGCGAAGTGCTCACATGCTCTGTGATAGAGCAGTGCTGCTGCATCTGCAGGTTCTGTTGCTATCACGGATACAGCTCGTTCAAATACGACTTTGGTTTTCATGATTTCAAACGAGTGGAGCCGTACGTGATCAGGGAGTTCACCAAGGGCGATGACAGCGAATGGTCCCTTGAGGAGCTGCAGGAGCTTGAAGAAGCGCTCATGATCCTCGAGTCAGGACTAGAGCACACGTGGCGAGATGGTTCAAAGACCAAAGGTGACACGCCTGATGCATGGAAGCATATGGTACGAGAGAGGCTTCCAAACAGGAGCGTCAAGCAGGTAAATTTGTCTCCCGATTCTCTGCCGACTTGTCTCACTGCTGATCTCCCAAAGATTCTTCCTCTGATACTCGTCTGACACCACTTTTGACTAGTGTCAAAGTAAGCGCGAAGAGCTGAAAAAAGGATTCCGGACATACCAGAACTGCCGTGTCGCAGCGTATCGCGGAATCAACTTCAAGTACCTGGATCGAGCCAAGAACAAAGTGGGACGCCTTTCGTTGTCCAAAGATTCTCGACATCTGAGTCTCGCTGCAGGCCTTGACGACGACGGCGATTGTGGACCATTCAGTCTGTAATGTCGAGGAGCTCTGCAAGTTCACGATTTCAGCAAACTCGATGGAAAACCTGGCGAAAGACGTCAAGATGGTACGAGGGAGGATGAGGCGACTTGAAACTGACAAGGTGCGATGATGCAGCTCAAGAACTCGATGAACGGTTACGAAAACAACGGCAGCAGCCTCGTGAGAGATGCCGTCCTCGACACGCCGTCCCTTGGCTCGCTCTTAGCCTCTCCCGGACAGCTGGCAAAGTTGGCGAAGAAGTATCTGGTGTGCTGCAATGAAGACTACTGCTTCGAGTTCTGCTGCGGAAAGCTCATGCTGGCATGCCCAAGATGCAGGCCATTGTGTTGGTGAGATTGACGTGGAGACTTGACGGCTTGTCTGAGGCTTCTTGATGCAGGTGCTGGTTCTGATGGGGTCACGCTCTTTCTGTTGACTTGGATCAACAAGATCAAGTCTTCTCCTGCTCATCGGCATGTCAGGGATACTGTGTGTGTGTGTGTGTATTTGCAGCGTCAAATCGCGTCAACTTATGAGGATAAGATGCGACTGGTATATTATTAGCGTCATTGATCGTTGGTTTATTAGCGTGATTGAATGAAGCTTAACCTCTGGACATGCTTGTCTTCTGGACATGCTTGTCTCGTCTCATGTCGACATGCTGTCTTCTCGTCTCGTCTCATGTCGACATGCTGTCTTCTCGTCTGGTCTCATGTCGACATGCTGTCTTCTCGTCTCGTCTCATGTCGACATGCTGTCTTCTCGTCTCGTCTCATGTCGACATGCTGTCTTCTCGTCTGGTCTCATGTCGACATGCTGTCTTCTCGTCTCGTCTCATGTCGACATGCTGTCTTCTCGTCTGGTCTCATGTCGACATGCTGTCTTCTCGTCTCGACGAGCTCGAGGCACCATGGAAGGCAACTACTAGGTCAGCTACAGCATCGGGCGCATCGGTCAGCTGGAGAAAGGAAGCGAGTACACCCTACCACGTAGGGGTGGCATTGTATCAAGATAGGGGTAGGGGTACTTTGAAATTTGGAGGGTGGGTGGTCAAGGTATGACAAACATGGAGATGAAGAAATGGGAGGGTAGGGAGAGAGAAAGCAGTGAAAGCATCAGCAGAAGCAGCAGCTTCAACATCACCATTCGCATCAGCAGAAGCAGCAGCTTCAACTTCACCATTCGCATCAGCACAAGCAGCAGCATAAGCATCAGCAGTGTGTGTAGCGAGATCCGTAGCAATAACATTGGGAAGAAAAAAAACCAAAGTAGCAGCAGAAGTTGAAGGAAGAAGGGGAGAAACGTGGTGACATGAAAGGCTAGAAGGACGGAAGGAGAATCACGCTTTCCTTGACAAGGATGGTTTCATTGATAGTCTACTCCACAATCAACATCTTTGTCTGCCCCATCATTGCACCTCGATTGATTTTCAGCTATTGCCTCTTTCTTTTCACGTAGAGTGCGAACACACTTGTTTGGCGGTGGGCGTGATTCCTTGTGTCTGATGTCTCAACGACTTTGATTCCTTGTGATGAATCTGTGTCCTGCTTTTGAACTTTCATCCCGGTGATTTCACAGCTGAATTCTTTGAGGCTATTTTTGTTGGATCTATTGTTCTCCATAGACACATGTCACACCTTCTTTCTGTACATTTGATCCTTTCTACTGCCGCAAACCTTTCGCTGTCTGACATTTCATGTGCTAGCACACGATTGCCATGCCTAGGCAGCATCCTCGCATCCATGCTTTGTGCATTGGAGCAGGAGAATACCAATACATTGACAAGCTCGACGCGCCCAAGGATGCGAGGGCAATGCACAGGAAGTTTGAAGAGACACCTCTGTGCAAGTGTTTCTTGAATGTAGATCCGACATCCAAGGAGGACATGCAGAAGCAGCTGCAGGAGCTGGCCGAGTCCTCCTATGGTCGACCTCCTCAGGTCACTTTCATCTTCTACGCGGGGCATGGATGCCAGCTGACCAGCGGCCCGTTGGCCATGCTTCCTTGCAACTTCAAGGCTGCGGAGGAGGAAACGATGATGGAGGAGGGAACGTTCACTCTGGACGAGCTTCTGGATATTTTATATGAGTCTCACTGGTCCTGGAACAAGATCCCCGTCGTCTTCGTCATGGATGCTTGCAGGGAGTCAATTCAAGGACATTCCTTGGCGTTGGAAGCGGCTGAGCCTCGCCGACCTGCAAGGACTTCCATTTTCTGCTCCTGCAGCCGGGGGCAGCTTGCGAGCGACGAGTCTTCCTTCTTCCAAGACTTGCTCGACCCCGAGCATGGCATCTTTGCGATCAATCAGCCGCTGTTTGACGGCTTGATGTTTGCACTTGACCAGAGCCGAGCGAGGGTTACCGAGCAGTGGGCAAGAAGCATTTCACCCGAAGACGTGCCGAAAAAGTTCTGTATCAAGGAGGACAAGACAGCCAAGGCGGACGTGGATCAGATTGAAGCTGCAGGTCGTCGTGGCATAGAAACATCCCAGCAGCGAACTTCTCCTGATGCTGCTACTGTAGCTGCGTACTCCCCGCGAGCGAGTGAGAAGATAGAACACCTGCAGTCGAGCCTTGTACAAGTATGCAAGGGAGCTTTGAACAGCTTTGCAGCTGGAACCTCTCCTGGCAAGGCGATGTTCGTGTTCTTGTCTTTGTTCCTGCGCTACGAGGAGACAGAATTTGGTGAATCCTGGTTGATTCCATGCTTACATGGGCTGCTTTCGCAAGGCGTAAAAGAGGTTTCAGAGATGATCAATTCTCATCTGATGAAAAATACCATCACCTCCTCTTCTCTCAAACAGTGGATTGCTGAAAAATGTCCTGGGATAGACCAAAGTAAGCTCGTGTTTGCGGCGTTGGACTTCTCGGTGAGGACTGAGTTGCAGAGATGTTCGAACGACAACCCAGACATGGCAAGGAGAGAGAGCGAGGGATGGGTGACGAACGTGGCAAACGTGTGCTACACAGATGCTATCACTGTCAACGTAGCGATGGACATGGCGAACGAGTACTTGAGCTCGAGGCTTGCAGCCCTGCTGTCCATCCAAGTCTTTGAGAGGATCGTCGAGACAGGAAGCTACGTGGTCTTCATGAGGATGTCTCCTCTTACAAGTGCCTGCCTGTCGCAGTTCCTCGCAGAGCAAGTGAGGAAACGCCTGCACGGCGAGACAGGAGCAGACCAAGTTTTCAGGACGTGGATAAGCAGCAGCGGCTGGCTGAGCAGCACCTCCGAGCACAGGGAGCTGCGGCAGTACCTTGACGAGGACGAGGAGAAGCATCTGATGGAAATCCTCCGCGGCGTCGGGCAACTCCAGCACTTCGTGGACTTGACGAGGGTAGAGGGACAAGGTGAGAAGCTCACGAGACGTGTTTGTGTGTGAACGAGATGCAGGAGCACTCTCACTGTTGAAGAAACAAGACGCGACCTCCTCCTCCCCGCCGTTGGTGAACTTGATTGAGCTCGTGCTCAAAGGCGATGAAACGAGCAAGTGGAGTCGGTTCTGGAGGGGCGTCGCAGCAATCTGGACGCATGCCCAGGGTAAGTCTTTGTCGTGGTGAAGAGAGTGCAACGTGCTCTTGTTTGGTCAGAGTTGAGAGGAAGTCAGAGTGTGAGGAAGTGAAGCTGAGCAGAGGGCAAGTGACAAGGAAGATGAGGGAGGGAGAGGGAAAGACAGAGTGGCCGAGGAGCGAGGAGGATTTTGAACTTTTGCGAGATTCTTTCGTGGTTAGCATTCATGGTGGACCTGTCTGATGTTTTTGGCAGAGAGGGGAACATCAGTGGAGGCTGTGATCATGCGGTTGAACGAGCGTGGAATCTGTTTGGACATGTTTGACAACACGTGTCTTGTACGAGAGAACGAGCTGAAGGAGCAGCTGGAGTCTTCTGAGAGGGCGGCGAGCATCCTAAGGATGTGGTGGGCAAGGCCGGAAGAGATCAAGCAAGGAGGCGACTGGCTGCGCGAGAGGCAACAAAGGAGTGAGGGAGCACAGGTTGGGAGGACAGACCTAGAGGAGATCTTCAAGGCGGGGATGGATGTCAGCCGGCTGGTGATGAGAAGGAGAAAACGAGAAATTCGAGATGAGCGGGACAGTCAGGAGATGAAGATGAACAAGATGTGCCAGGTTAACTTGTGGGTAGCAGGCGAGAAGCAAGGGCAGGCTCTTCGGGATCAACCTCAATCTGCTGACGTCACTGCCATCTGCTCCTTCTCGGGAAGTTTCGACTCATTTCCTCGAGTGATTGAAGGCATGCAAGAATCGGTCCTCACCTACTCCTCCCCTTCTAAGACCTCCCTCCTCCTGCGCGTCATGCTGCGAGAGGTGCTCGCCCTCGGGTTTCCTCCCGACTTGTCAGAGCTTTGGGCCGAGCTCGAGAGGCTGCAGCTTGCAGCTGGAAAAGAGCTGGACTTTGTGGGCATGTGCGGAAACATTCTCTATGATGTGATTGTGAAGAGCTCGCAAGATGCTCGAGCTTGGATTCAGCGAAACATCTTCGGCATGACCGCGGAGGAACTTACGTCTGCTCTGCGCCATCATGCTTCCAACAACTCCAAGCACGAGCTGCTGTCCGGCTGCTTCCTCTCTGTCAACTTGACGCACTTCTGGCTCCGAAAGAACTTGATCCTCGACTCGATCACTCAGCTGGAGGACGCGCTGGAGGTCTTTCTCTTCAAGTTTGAAGACCAGACGAATCGCAAGAGAGCCGTGGAGGAATATCTCAAGAAGATTCTTGTCGTGCTTGACGCGTGCAGGCTCTCGCTCAGCCTCCGGTCCATTGAGACAGAGCTGCTGCATCAGGAGAGCTGCGTTGTCGTCCTCAAGATGCCTGCCGTCTTCGGCAAGATGTTGCTGTACCTGATGGAGAACGACTGTGAGATCAACGGAAGTCTCAACCAGCAGCGTCTTGATCGGATCGTCTCGGATTGGCTGACTCCGACTCACAAGCTCGTCAGCGTACGAGAATGGTTTGCAGCCCTTTCAAGCTCGCTGCCGAATGTCGGTGACGTGTCAAGTCGCTGTGAGAGGGGGCGGCAGGGACTGAAGGAGCAGGTGATGGCTTTCTTCTGCCTCTGCTGCTGCCTCTGCTGACGCTTTTTCCAGCTCGGAAACATGATGACAGCTGTGGCGGACCAGGTCATGGTTGGGATGATCCGCGAGGGCCTCGGACTCTTGCAAGAGCAGGACGAGGTCTTCACGATCCTTCGCATGTTCATCCTCGATGAGCAAAAACTTGACGAGAGGCAGCACGAAAAGTGCGTCATGATCAAGAGCAGCACGTCCCGCAGACCTCGCATAGCCACGCGAGGCATGCGATCGGCACCGGCAGCACCCGCCAGCAGCGACAAGGAGTGGGCACTGCTGACTCTCGGGGAGCTGCATGACTTCTGTGGAAGCAGCTCCTACGTGCTGCAAGTGATAGTCGAAGAGAGCGACGACGACGAGACGGAGACAAGGAGGTTGCAGGCAGTGGAGGTGGGAGAGACCTATCGCAGGTACAGGGTCACGCGAGACTTCGTTGTCTCTGTCTCTCTCGTCAACTTCGGCTCCTCTGACGTTGTTCTTCAAACCTTCTACAAGTCAGACGAGGGTGAAGCTGAAGACGAAGGGCCCATCACTCTCAAGCCCTGGGCTCACACGTCTCTAGAGAACCTGCAGACGAAGCTTGACGAGGGGCAGGAGCGTGACACCATTATCCTAGAGGACCGGCGTCAAGCAACCACATTGCGCCTGTTCTTCGAGGCATGAGTCTGAGTTCAGTCTCTGTAATCTCTCTCATCGGATCTCATTCACTCACGGAAATCTCCGTCATTGTAAAGTCGAAATAAAAAAAACTCCATCGCATCCTCTCGTCAGCTGCAGCGCTATGGTTCGCCCCTCTGCCTCCTACGAGAACAAGAGCATTGGTCTTGGCCTCCTCCTCCTCCTCCTCCTCCTCCTCCTCCTCCTCCTCCTCCTCCTCCTCCTCCTCCTCCTCCTCCTCCTTTTCTTCTCCTTTTCTCCTCCTCCTCCTCCTCTACCTGTCTAAACTCATTCTCTCAAGGTTACCTCTTCGGCTCGTTCCTCCAGCTCCTCCCGCCAGTTCGTCTGCCGCTCAGGACGCTGCAGCCTCTATGACACCCTTAGCGAAGTGCTGCCCGTGTCAGTCATCAACCAACTGAGAGCGATCGAGTTCTTCAAGGTGGCAGACAGCAACGGCTTCCTCAAGGTCCGGCATCAGAAGCCGAGGTAGAAGTTACCTGTAGAGGCAAGGAAGAGACCCCAGCAACGAGAAGGCCATGCAGAGGCTGAGGCGGGCATGGGAGGAGCTGGCGGGGAGCTCGACGATGTTGCCAGGCAGTATTCTCTTGAGAAGGCAGTGAGAGTACAGCCAGGGGTGGGCGGAGTACTTGACGCAGCTGTCGCGGCCTCTTACAAGCGTGTCGCCCAGGAGAGGGGCAGAGGTCGGGAAATGGCGGCAGCTGGACAAGGCAGGGAGCAGCTCGCCGAGGTCAAGGACGTCGGAGGAGGAGGCAGAAGCGATGGGAAGCAGTCAGTTGCGCGACTTGTGGTAGTACGATGACATGCTTGACGCCAGTCATGAGCAAAAGTCAGACTCAGTCATGAGTCATCAGCTAGCGACGAGGCTGAAAACTTCGTGCCCAATGGCACAGGTTTGTTGTCAGGAGACGAGAGATTCGTTGGAGGAGGAGCTTTCGACGTCGGAGCGGGACAAGGAGGAGCCTGCCAAGGAACTTCCGGTTCTTTGATGGGAGAATGCTCAGTGAGAATTAGTAAGGACAGAGAGACTTTCAATGTAGCATTGAGAGATGGTTAGAACGACGAATCTCTGTTGAGGAAATCGTTGTGTTGGTACTACGGTATCCGGTTGAAGGACGGAAGATGAAGGAATTTGATGGATTCTGAAGCTTTTTCAGCCGCCCGCCTGAGCGCTGCACGCCGTGACGCGGAATCTCCACTGTTTAATCGGAACGCGGAGCCGTCACTTGAAGTGGCGAAGCGACTCCGAGTGAACCGCGGGCCGGCTCGTACTGATCTTTAACTCAACTTTGAGTAAAGGACGAGAGTCAGTCTGGACTCGAAGTCCCGGACCGTCAAGTTCGTCCGGGCCGCCGGGCCCGGGAGCGGGGCCGGGCCTGGCAGTCACCGTGCTGAGTGGCGCCTTTCTGACAAAAGCAGACGAGTCTTTATTTGACTTTTTTTTCGAATGATTTTTCGGTTCGAACTTGGCAACCGAGAACATGCGGTTGGCAGTTTGGCTCGAGTGAGAGGCATGAGGCAGAGGAGGAAAGAAGGAAAGAGTGAGAGGAAGACGTATGCAAACTTGACTCACTGTTCTAGATACCACCGTGACCGTCCGATCGGTGGAAGAGGACCGGAAAGTGAAAGACTTGTGAAGTATTCATTGCAACTGTGGAGTAGTCATTGCAACTGAGGACTTCATCAGTCGATATTCTGTCATCAAACATACAATATCATCATGTATTCTTTCCTTTCTGCTCACGATGTTTTCATCGAGAGGAGCGCCATATGCGAAGGGAAAAAGGTGGGAGTCAGTAACAGGCGTGAGAGAATTCGGAAAAGTTCAGTTTGAATTATGGCAGAGACTTGAAATAGAGTCGGGAAGCTCTCACAAGTAAAGATGGAGATGTAGGAGGTGGGGGCAGAATAACCCGATACGGAAGCTTGACTGATGCTTGAACCTTGCGTGTGCCCCAAGCCATCTTGAAACAAGACTGACAAGAGCTGGAATTGCCTTCGAAGACACATAAACCTCACCATGATCATGACTGTCATCTCAACCCTGACCTTGCTTGGCGATCCAGGCATCAAGATGTTGTTCCCCAAGAGGGCTGGAGCCAAGACGTTCAGCGACAGCTCCGCCTCCAAGAAGGCGAAGGAGAACAGGAAGAAGATCCCCGACCTCGAGGCCTTCGTCGAATCACGGTCGATGCTCGAAGCTCCTGCTGGTGAGAGCGGTGGGACTGACGCTGCCTGGCAGTGACTGGAACGGAGCTCTGGGGCTTCTCAACTGGCAGGTGAGGGAGGGAGGGCAAGGAAGGAGCAGGGAGAGCGAGGAAGGGAAAGGGGGGCAAGGACTGGGGAGGGGGAGGAGTTGAGGAGGAGCGCCGACTGGCTGCCAGGTGAACACGGACGAAGTCAAATCGAATGTCGGGCTGGAGACGGAGAAGAGGTTTGACTAGCAAGGGAGGAGGTGGGAGTGAGGCAGGGATCAGGTTCTGGATGGCGTACTGCTACATCCACCTGGGAGAGTTTCAGGCGGCGATGAATCAGATCGACGAGCATCTCAAGTATGATCAAGGTAACTCGACGCCTCCTCCTCGCTCCTCTTCTCCTCCCTCACGTCCAGCGGCAGACCCCGAGCCCATGGCCTGGTTGTGGAAGGCCATCTGCCACTTCGGGCTCGGGCAGTACAAGGCAGTGGAGGAGTGCGCGCTGAGGTGCGGGACGGGACTTGGAAGCTCGTGCTGACTGACTTGACTCGCCTGCAGGGGGCCGCCAGGTCAATTGCAGAACCGGATCCTGTTCCACATGGCGCATAAGATAGGTATGAGGAGAAGAGGAGGAGGGCGAGGGGGTACTCACGAGCGGCAGGGGACGAGGGTAAGCTCATGATCTACCACCAGAAGATGTCAGCAAGGTAGGAGGAGGCGTCGAGGCGTCAGGCAGTCATGCTGCGCGTGCGTGCAGCGTTGAAGATCAGCTGTCGTTAGCCGCCATGCACTTCCTTCGCGGTCACTATCAGGTCGGCAGGCTGCCCGCGCATCTGCTGGTGGCTGATGGTGGGGGAGGGCAGGAGGCGACGGACGTGTACAAGAGGGTGTTGCTGGAGCAGAGAGACAACATCGCGCTCAACGTGTACGTGGCCCTCTGCTACTACAAGCTGGTGGGTCGATGAGACTGCTGGACGCGCCTGTCGCTGACGGCCTCTCGCTCCTGCTGCCTTGCCCTGCAGGACTACTACGACGTGTCTCTGGAGATCTTGAACCTCTACCTCAACCGGTTTCCAGGTGACCCTCAGCTCGCGCGCATGGTCCACCTGACTGCCCAGCTGCGAGCAGACAGCCTGTACGCCATCAACATCAAAGCATGCAACCACTACAAGCTCTACAACGGATCAGCCGCGGAGGTGGAGGAGGGGAAGAGGAGGGCGAAGGCTGACTGGCGTCTTGACCGCAGGCTGAGCTGAAGGCGTTGGGCTCCATCTACGGAGCGCCAGGTAAGAGAGTCGCTTGCTCGCAGCCTCTTGTTGAGCCTCCTCAGTCTGCTGCCTCAGCCTCTCCTCCTGCAGTCACCTCGCCTACTCCCTCTCCATCTCTCGCCTTCTCTATCCCTTCTCTCCTCCTTCCTCTCGCTCCCTTTCCCTTCTTCTTCCCTCCTGCTCTCTTGCGCCGCTTGTGACCGTCTGGCAGTCTCGTCCATCGACAACGAGCTCATCCGGCACAACCTCTCAGTCTTCCGGAGGTGACGCGCGCACGTCCTGCTGCTCCTCTGCTTCGCTGACCTCCTCCTCTCTCAGCGGCGAGAACGCCCTGCAGGTGATGGGGAAGCCCCGAGGGCTGAGGGCTGAGGGGCCGGCAGGTGTTTCCGCCGCTCATGTCGGTCATCCCGGAAGCTCGCATCAACCTCTGCATCTACTACCTCCACCAGGGCGACCTCGAGCACGCCAACGTCCCTCCCCTCGTCCCTCTCGCCCGTCAGCCTCACGCGTCCACCGCAGGACGTGATCAAGGACCTGGAGCCGACGCAACCGGAAGAATACATCCTGAAAGCAGTCGTCTATGCCTCCATCGGACAGGCTCGTCGCTGCTGCTGCTGCTGCTGGTCAGTGACGGCGATGGGCAGGAGAAGAACAACTCGGAGCTGCTCAAGCAGGCCCAGCAGTACTTCCAGGTCTCTTGACGACTCGCCGGCTCGTGTGCTCATGCTGATGACGTGTTCCCCCGCCGCAGATTGTCGGCGCGTCCAGCAGCCATTGCGACACGATCCCAGGCAGACAGGTGGGAGGAGGAGGCGGAGGCGGGCTCTCTTGAGGCGTGCGGCAGTGTATGGCCCAGTGCTTCTTCCTGCTGAAGCAGTTCGACGACGTGAACATCTACCTCAAGGTCAGTCCCCCTCCACCTCCCGCTGCCCCTGCGAGGCGACGCCCAGCCCGCACGCGAGACATCGACGAGCCTGCGACTGGAAGGGTCGAGCTCTGTTGGAAGCTTCTCACTCGCTCTCAGTCCATCGCGCCCTACCTGCGAGAGGACGACAGCTTCAACTACAACTTCGGCATAGCACAAGCCTGTGCCGGCCACTGGTAGGCTGCTGCGAGCTTCCTCTCCTTGGACTAACCGAGGCTGGGGCAGGAAGGGAGCGGAGCAGGCGTTTGACAGCGTCAAGTCACCGGAGATAAGAAACGAGTTCTCCTTCATCGCCTGGAGGGCTCGGACGCACATACACAACGACAAGCCTCACCTTGCATGGGAGGTCAGCAGACCCCCAGCAGATGTCGGACCTGAGTCACATCTCTTGCAGGCTTATCTTTCCTTGGACGTCTCCTCAAAGTCGTACGTTCTGCTGCAGGTGAGCTGGGAGAGAGCTGCTGTACGAGTGACTCTGAGAGAAGGAGATTGCCAACACGTGCTACTCCATGGGGCATTTCTTCTACTCCCTCAAGGTGACGCCTTCCTCTCCCTCTCCCTCTCCCTCCTCCCTCTCCCTCCTCCCTCTCCCTCTCCCTTCTCCCTCTCCTCTCTCCCTCCTTAGACTCCATCGGTCTCACTGCCTATGACTCCTTTCCTGCTCTCTTGCTCTTCGTCCTCACCTTCTCGTAGGCTTTCGACGTGCTTGAGCGCTTAGACTCACTGCCCGAGTACTGG
The DNA here is from genome assembly GCF_000315625.1 of Guillardia theta CCMP2712. Classification (NCBI taxonomy): domain Eukaryota; class Cryptophyceae; order Pyrenomonadales; family Geminigeraceae; genus Guillardia; species Guillardia theta. The sequence goes on from NW_005434664.1 coordinate 1,107,959, forward strand.
GAGGGCAAGAAAGGAGCCTTTGTCGGCGCCTTTCAGATGGTCAGGACTGACGCGTGCGTGTGTCTGCTGAGTGACTTGTCAGGTGCTGGCCAAGAAAGAGCCCAAAGACTCCCTCCCGGAGATGATAAAGATGCTCAGAAGCACTTCCAACCCACAGGCACTCTCTCTTCCTCCTCCTCCTTCTCCCCTCCCCCTTTCTTCCTTCCCCTTTCTCTTTGCCATCCTGCTCCCCCCATCCTCCTGCTCCTACTACTTGCTCTCCTTGCTACCTCACCTTGCTTCTTCTCCTACCGTTCTAGCTTCTGCGGGCACATGACCGACCAACCCATGCAGGTGGAGTATCTTCTTCGGACAGTGAAGAAGTGGGCCAAGGACAACGGTGTAGCGCTAGGAGGCAATTGATAGTGCTGTCGTCCTCTGTTCTCGTCTATGTTACCTTGCAAGACCCACCATGATGAATGTATGTTAGGGGCTAACCCTCTGTGTACAAGTCCAAACCCTAACAATGTATATTTGCTTACAAGTCACACGTCACTGTCAGAATTAGAAACTCCGATGCAATAAATTCAAGACAGATGCTTCACTACTGAGATCTGTCAGAACATCAAATCGCTGATTCCAGCCAATGATCTTGAAATCTGCTATGCACAAGAAGACAACATTACTTTGTTCTGGGTAAGAAGAGAATGTTAGTTTGTTCTCGGTAAGTTGTGAACGTTGGTATGTTTTACTTTTATGAGATATTTACTTGCTTATGTACACAAATGCTTGCAATCTCTTCGGCGTCTACTCATCATGCGGCAACATCCGCTTGCTCTTGCTGCCTGCTTGCAGCAGCGCCACTACCCACTTGTCACGGGAGCGACTAGTATGGCAGCACAGCTGCATCTCGCTCTCCTCAAGGGGCTGACTCTTGGCCCGCAATCCCACGGCAAACAGCAGAGGTCTGTGTATCTCCACCACTCCATGCACACCCTCGCAGCCACACGCGGCCGCTCCTTGCCTGCATGCCTTCTTCGCCTCCCCCTGACTCGTTTCGGATGCTTGATCGCGCATACGGTGACGAGAGCAGGATACATGTTCACGAGGGGGTCCGTCCTTGACCTGCTCGCTGGAGTCCGAAAGGTCCTTAAACGACTCCGCTAGCTGGGCCTGAGTGATGTACTGACTGGGTGAAGTGGTGGGGGACCTGTAGCCCAAGAAAGCGGCTTGAAGCTCAGCTCGGAGCCTCTCCAGAGCTCTGTCATCCTGCTGAGAGCGCTCGGAGCCGATGGACTCTTGAGGGACTTCACTGCTTGATGACTCAAGAGGAAGGCAGAGTGGCGGCGGAACATTCTTTCTGACGCTCTTATCGTTGTGAGAAATCTGTTGAGAGAGACATGAATGAAGCTTAGTTGTACAAGCAGAGTAGTTGTGTAGTCCCATGTCAAAGTGTTCCTGAATCTCTGCGGCTTCTTCAGACTTTGTCAATGATGCCCATAATGTCTTTATCATGTTTCGGTCAGCTAGGGCTGTGTCTGATACCGGCGTTTGCAAGGCAACTATGCTAGAAATGCTACAAGAAGGTGAGGCGAGTTCAAGGTTTGTGTGCCCGCCCTGTTTCACTGTGGGGCTGAGAGACTGTTCCTAGTCCGCATGCCTTCTTGTTATATAGAGCAGCTCTTTGTTCCTCTCGGCATGAGATGGGAAAACGCTTCTCATCGCAGAATCGATGTTCTCAGCCGTTGTCATCAACCCCATCCCAGCAGCTGTAGGGCGGCTTGAGGTGCTTCAGACTGCTTGCGGATCTCTCCGACCGGATGTAGCGACTGCCGTACGGTTTCTTTTTTGGTCATTCACAGTCTTTACTCAAAGTTAAGTTAAAAATCAGTACAGTCACTGACGGTCATGTGGTACTATTGACCGATTATTGATAACTTTGAGTAACTTAGTAAAGCCTGAGTCACCTCAGTGGTACAGTGAATTGACCGATCGCCGATCCGAAGTTTCGTCAGCTCAAGGCCTCCCTGTCCTACGCTGCCATCATCCGATCGCGGGTGCATTCCATGTCGCAGTCCGGCTATGTATGCGTCTCATTCCTTCGGCGGCTGCCACAGCGATGTCGCTGGCATGGCGCGCCGGGGGAATCATCCCGGATGATCCTGCGCGCAGTTAAGTGAAGGTGTCAGTTAACTAGTAAGTTTGGGGGACCGGCGTCAGCAGTTGGCAGGATTGGGTTTGGTTCTCGCTGTCTTTTCTGAGTCTCTTCTCGCCGTTTGGCCCGGACTGCGACAGTGTCAGGGTCAACTTCCGCCTCCTCGACTCTCCTGATCCGATCCGATTGTCCTCGTACTGCTTTTTAACTCAGTAACCGTTTGAGTAAAAGACCGATCATCGTCATCCCGAGTCCGGCCCCCGGCCCCGGGTCCCGGCCCGGAGAGGGAAGCCTCCGAGTCTCAGTCACATCACCGGCGAGCATCACTGCGGATCCGTCATGCATGCGGTACGGCCGTGGGCCACTACTGGAATGGCTTTCATGGCAAGCGCAGGGGCAGGAGGAGGAGAGGCAGGAGCAGTCAGAGCAGTAGCAAGAGGTGCAGGCAGAGCAGCAGCCAAGTCAGCGGGAGGCAGAGGAAATGCAGGAGGGGCGTGGAGAGCTTGTTATGCTCGAGGTCCTGGTGGCGTCGCCTATCGCGCAGCCTGCCCGCCTCTGACGGCCATGAGCTCATGGCCGTTGGTAGGATGCACGTCCTTATCAGGACTCTCAGGGAGGGCATGGGGGGGAGGCGCCGGAAGCTGTGATGTGCAGGGATCGCGATGCGCCTCTTCCCAGCCTGTGCTCGAGGATTCCGGCGTGATCGATGCAACGAATGAAGCAGGAGGGAAGGGGCGAGGAGCGAAGTCGAACAATCTCAAGATGAATTCCGCGTTTCAATGCCCGCTGACACAAGAAGCCTTCTTCAAGGTGACCCTCCCTCATACTGCTGGATCACTGACGACTGGTTTGTCCAGCGCATAGAACAAATCCGAGCCATCAGGACAGACAAGGAGCCGGGGCAGCGAGTCATAAAATGCAGTGCACCCGTGCTAGAGGAAAGACAGGGTGCAAGCCAAGACAGGGCGGTGATGAAAATATACTATGGCTTCCCTATGGATACACGGAAACCAGCGCAGTATGTGATGTCCTACGAACCTGGCAAGCATGAGCATTCTCTCACGTTCAAGGTAGACCATACCGATGAACACAAGATGCTCACTTTGACTTAGGTCTCATGGACAAATAAAGGCTTGCCAGCTCCAGCAGAGGAGAAGTCAAGTGCAGAAGGAAAGAGCTCAATTACCGTAGAAATGAGGTCAGAGGCAGTGGGGAAGTCGAAGGCAGTAGAGAAGAAGTCAGCTCCAGTAGAGAAGAAGTCAGCTACAGTAGAAAAGAAGTCAGCTCCAGTAGAAAAGAAGTCAGCTCCAGTAGAGAAGAAGTCAGCTACAGTAGAAAAGAAGTCAGCTCCAGTAGAGAAGAAGTCAGCTACAGTAGAGAAGAAGTCAGCTCCAGTAGAGAAGAAGTCAGCTACAGTAGAGAAGAAGTCAGCTCCAGTAGAGAAGAAGTCAGCTCCAGTAGAGAAGAAGTCAGCTCCAGTAGAGAAGAAGTCAGCTCCAGTAGAGAAGAAGTCAGCTCCAGTAGAGAAGAAGTCAGCTCCAGTAGAGAAGAAGTCAGCTCCAGTAGAGAAGAGTTCAGGGGCAACAAAATCGAGATCAAGTCGAGCCAAAGACAAGCCAATTCCGACCCGCGTACAAGCCTTCCCCGAGGTGCCCTGCCTTGACACCCGAAACCTTTCGTCCTGATGCTTTTGCCAGGATCGTCCGCTGACAGTGCTTCCAAGTATCACTGACCATCAAGACAAGAAGCTGGCGAAGTTGCAATGCGAGTATGACAGATCTGAAACGTTTCTTTATGCTCTCGATTTCTTGGGATGCGTTTACAAGAGCTGACGTGGATCTCGCAGTGGTATCGTTTCCTTCCTGTCCAAGTACGCTAACCCCGATCTCTTGACAAAAGATCAGCGAAAGGCTATAGGTCCGCCTCATGAAACGCTGAAATTCTTGTTTGATTATTTCCCCGCAGACTTTGATAAAGATGAGTTGAGAACGTTGCTGACCATGGCTGAATTGTTCACGTTGAAGGCAGTGTAAGATGCGCAGTGACACCTTTGGCATGATGGCTGTGTGCAGGACTTTGAGGAGACAGATTGTAGGAACCTTGTGGTAACATCTTGTCTTGGATCTGGAGGCAAAGGTTGACAATGATGGAAATCAAGGTTTTCGGTATCCGCTCATTGGCAGACTTGTCCAAAGTGCAGCCAGACAATCTCATCACCTTCATGAAGCAGGTGAAAGTCTGGTGTCGAATGCTCGTGATTGAGATTTGTTTGATCCAGTTGTCACCGGATGAGAGTGAAAGAAAGATCAAAGAAAAGGTATCACAGGCCTTCTACTGCTGCTTGTTGAATTTCCTATGTCAGGTTGTTCGCTGGATTTTGCAGGCTAAAGTTCTTTGCATTCATTAACGAGAAACATTGCAAGGGTTTTCAGCTACTCTGCTCAATTTTGCCGAGCTCACCAGCTCTGCACATGGTGTAGCGCACGGAGAAGCTGTTGGAGTTCTTCACCTTGTCTGCAGCTGTAGCTACGATGTATCTCGCCTCCTCCTCGTCCCATCCCATGACTGTCCCGAACATTCGCCTTCCATCCCCTCGCGCTACCACAACTTCTTCCCCCCGACGGAACGAGCTTCCGTCCGATAGAAAGAAATGGATTCCGATAGACCACGATGCTGGTATCCCCCGCCCCACCCGCTCGGTCATCGCGTTCCAGCATTCCACCGGCAGCAGAGCTCTCACGTCCCTTCCCGTCCCCACGCTCGACTTCTCTGCTTCGCCGATCTGCATGAGGAAACGGAAGTGAAGCGGCAGGAACAAGTCGATGGCTCTCTCTGCTCCCGTCAAGGAGCGAGACGGATCCCCAAGGATGTCGTACGCCCTCACAAACCCCTGCAGGATCCCAGCAAGCAGCACGTTCCTGTCAAGCGCAAGCTGCGAGATCACGTCGTCGACATCGAGTGGCGCTATCGCAAAGAGACGAGGATCAGTTTCCTCCTCCTGCCTTCCCTCGTCTGCAGCCTGATTCGAGACGAGTCCCTTGCTCGCCTGCTGGTTCAGCAAGAGAATGTCCTTGGCGTAGATGATAGAGTGCCCCGCGTCATGCAGATGCTTCTTGACCTTGGGAAAGGGGTCCAAACACTTTGGCGCTATGAGTCTCTCAAAGATCCCCAGCAAACTCTTGGGCATCAAGTTTCCGTCGGGATACGAGCGTAGCACAAGGACATGGGAGCAGCCGGAGGACAAGGCGGAGCGATAGGGGATGGGCTCATAGACCAGAGCGTCCACCAAGGGCTCTACCTCAGGAACGAAGCTTGCGAGCGAGTCGGAAACCTCCCTGATGTTGATCAGCTGCTTCCACACGATCCACACCAGCACGTTCTTTAGCTCCTCCTCCTCGATGAATCCGTCCTGGTTCACGTCAACCATGTGAAACAACTCCAGGAGATCGCTGCTGCCCGCATGCACGCCAATGGCTCGCATCACTTGAATGAACTCATCCCTCGACAGTCCAACCTCCTCCTCCTCCTGTGAGGAAGACGAGGAGCTGCTTCTTGAGGACAGTTGGTTCACAAACGCTGCCTGAGCTCTGTTCCACAGCGACCGACTGAGCTCATAGTCAATCCAAAGTTCGCACCCCTGCTTGAGATTCTCAGGATCGCGAGATGAGCTTCCTTTGATCCAGATGGGTTGAATGCCAGCGATGCCGGGCAACATGCAAGAAGCTTTGATGCAGTCACAAAGAGAAGACAGATCATTGAAACTGTCCTCCTCAGTCCCGAGAATGACCGGGCCTTGAGAGAACAAGCCCGAAGCGATCACTTTCATCGGCTGATGCTTGTTGTTGCGTTCAAAGACCGTCCAGTTCAAGGGCAAGAGTTCTTGCATGATGTGTTTCATGGGGTACTCTAGTAGCATGACAGGAGATTTTGGCGAGAAATCAGGGCGGATGGGGGAAAGCAGCTTAGTGAGCCTTGAAATGTCAAGCCAACTGGTGCCGTTGAGGTGATTCTTGGAAGTTGTTAGGTAATTGCAGAAGAACTGATAGGTCGTGCGATGGTCAGCACGAGCAACCAGATAAGATCCAACAATGGAGCCAGCCGATGAGCCAAGCACAAGGTCAAACGCATCCGCGACCCCCAGGTCGTTGATCGCACACGCCATCCCAGCGGTGACGCTTCCTCGCAGACCCCCCCCCTCTATCGCAAGCCCGATCTTCAGCGAGTCGCTCCTCTTGCCCGGTCTCGACCTCTCGTCCTGTCGTGTGCGGATGGCTTGGATCACAGGGTGTACCTGATGCGGCTGCACCTTCCTCGGCCCCACAGAGCGCAGCGAAGGCTCAAGGATGCCTTGCTCGTTCTGCCGCCATGGCTGCGACCTACCTTGAATCTTGAGGCGGTAGATCGAAGCGCCTTCCTTCAACTGATGATCCAGCTCCTCTATGCTACGAATGAAGACCTGTTCGTTCCTACGCAGCTTTGTCCAGTTTGACGCCGTTCTCCACATGTCAGCTGAGAAGTTTGACAACACACCCATGCGTATGCTGCTGGAGTTGGAATAGTTTCTCGTTTTGAGACGAGCAAAAGCGGTGGAAGGGGCAGCAGCAGAACTCTGCATCAGGTCCTTGAGAGCAGAGATGGAGGACTCTCTCAATGAAATCTTGTCTCCCGCGTTGGTCTGCCACGACGCCGATCTTGTTGTATTTTGCATCACCTCCTGTAGAGCACTGACAGAAGATTCCTTGAGCAGGGCCTTGACTGAAACGTTTGTCCACATGCTTGCAATGCTGGCATTCAAGACATGAAGGAATGGCCGAAACTTGTCGATATTACGCTTGGGAACCACTCCTAACGACTTGAAAGTCTCTAGCATAGATTCCTGCTCCAGACGGTATCCAGCAAATCGAAAGCCCCTCTGCCTTTCTTCATTCCCGTCTTCACTCTTCATTCTGCTTGCTGGTTTCATCTTCCTGATTCGTTTTTCACGTGGATCAAGCAGATGGACTCGAATGTTGTTATGGCTTACTGGGCGACAAGGGTTGAGAAATCCGAGGGAGCATGAAGCAGACCAAGTATGAGGGTCGGAAGCAACGGTGTAGGTTTCCATGAACAAGCATGGCAGAAAGATACAAATGAAGACCCGAACTCCAAATAGAAGGGACGCACCCATCCTAGTAGGCATTAATATCCCTTTGACTCTGACTCTCTATCTTTAACTCCCCGCCTGGCTTGACGTTTCCCTCTCTTCCCCTCTCTGCTCGTATCTTTGCCTCTCCCTACCTGCCTCCTTCCATTCACCTCCTCCTCACTCCCTCCCCATCGCTCTCTCTCTCTCTCGCTCTCTCGCTCTCTCCCTCTCTCCCTCCTTTCCTCTATCGGCGCATTTCAGTGCAACAGATCCTGAAAGAGACTTTTCACGATCCCCTCCTCCAACACCCTACCATGCAATTTGAACCACCCCTACCCACTCCCTACGGACCCCACATATCTCTCTACCGCTGCTCAAACCAATTCTGATCAATACACACATAAAGGTACCACCCTACCCATTAGATGTGTAAACCACCATCGACGACACAGACACCCGTTCATTTCTTCATTAACCCCACCCCCTCTCCACCCCACCCCCCTCATACCGCTAGATCAAGTCCGCCTATCCTTCATATGTTTTGGAAAGCAATTATCTAGTACCGAAGGTAAATACTATATTCTGTCTTTCTTTTCTCTTATATAAGTGATGAGGGCAGCTTGTCTTTGAAAAATGGAATAATCCTCAAAACCTGATCCGCCTCAAAGTTTTCCAGATCTCGACATGGCTAGTCTGACCGTACGAGTTGTGCGGCTGGTGACGATGGCGATGGGGGGCGGCGGCATGGGCGGGAGACTGACGATGAGTGCGTGTGTGGTACCCAAGTCAGACCTACAGGCGGAACGTACGGCAAGGCTTTTCTCGAGAAGATCGGAAAGAAAGAATGCGATGGTGGTTGGCGGGATCTCAAATATGTTGAGGGAGAAATGCTCTAGGGTGGGGCTCATACTTCACGAACAAGAGGTCCGAGGGTACGCATCAGTTCGAGCATCCTGCGACTCTATCGTGGCATACGATGGTTGTGCCTGTGTTGTTTTGCAAGGCATGACAAGTGAGGCAGGGTTGCAGCGATTGAGAATCCTGAGAGGCGGGAAGGGGAAGGACGCATCAGATCAGCCGTCATCTGTGAGCATTCTTGCTTGCTTGACTGAGCTTATCATTTGTTGAAGGAATCGAAACCAAGTGGACAAGAGATGCAGGAAGTGGAGAGGTCTCATGCCAGCTCGATCGGCTGGATGCTAAACGGAATGCAGGCTGCTGCAGGAGTATGAAGCGATCAAAGAGCGATGGATGGTTGGTGCTTACATAATCTTTCTTGTGATGTGCTAGATCGTGTCAACTCATGTCACTCTTCTCGCCCCTTCAAGCTGGTGAGCGCATCTTCAGGTTCCAAGCGGCGATGAGGCCGAGGAGAACCAGGACTCGTCAGACATGGAAGAAGCTCAACAGTTTGTGCAAGAGAGTCATGTGAGCTTTCTCATGCTTCTTGCTTTTCCTCAACTTGCTTGGCGGATCAGACGTTGGACGCTCGTCTGAACAAGGAGTTGAAAGATACTGTTACTGAGTTACAGGACATCGGTGAGCATCTTATGAATGACGCTGTCTTATGTGACACTTATTCGTGATAGTCACGAAAGAGCAGAGATTAGATGAGGAGCTCAGGAGGTAGCTTTAGATGTGCATAATGTTCTTGTTTGTCATCCTTCTGCTGAACTGCATAGGTTTGAGGATTTTGAGCTTCAAAACAAACGGGTGAGCATCAGATTCTATTTTTGTACACGGGATTTGATTGTTCCAGATAGGAGACAAATGTTCCTAGTGTCTTGATGGATTCAGATTCATCTCATGAAACAGACAAATCTCGGTTGCCTTGAGCTTAAACTATCAAAGGAAATTAAGTGTTTCCAGGCCAAAAGATGTTACAAGGAGTCAAGATCACCCACCTAGGTATATCCAGTTGCTTCTTGTATTGACAACTCCCGTTGACTCTGTTCCATGACTTTGAAAGATCGTCATCTCCTTCTCCTTCCCCTTCCCGCAATAAAGTGGTGCTATGCAGCTCTCTCGATTGCGACGGCTAACCGTTCTTTGTAGCATAAATCTGTCTTCTCGAGGTTGAATGGTTTTGAAATGTTGGCTTGATTTTGAGAAACCCCATCAGTTCGTCCGAAGAAGAGATCAGAATGCAGAAAATGATGAAGGTAGCTTCTCAAATATTTTGCTACAGGATCCTCACACACGACAGAACTTGAAGTTATGGCAAGAGCGGATGAAAGCTGCATACGGAGACAGGTGAATCTTTTGAATTCATGAACAAAGACTCACAAAAATCACATCAATCTCTATTTGACATTCTCTATAAGCTCGTCGACCTCAGAGAGCGAAAGCTGGAATATGCCTTACAACATAGACTCGTCGGCCATGGCCTTTCACAAGTTCAGACCACCACAGCTGTGGCAACGGAGGAATTTCACCACCTCGCGTGCTCCCCCTGAAGCTTCGAAGGCCCAGAAGGGTGGGAGCAATTTGATGGGGTTTACATGAGTGACCATATGGGTGTAGACGAAGACGTTTTTGACAGCGTGTCCCTCAGAGTTGACAACACAAAATCATTGAACATCGGTGAACTCTTCGAACAATGCCGAGACAACCCCTCCTTGATCCTTTGGCCTGTTGTAGGATTCGTGGAAAAATCCACAATTGCCAAGAAAGAAATCACCAGGATTGAGATGATTGGGTTTGACGCGAAGTAGATCTCTCAGCACCATTGAAGGGAAGAGCTAAGGTCTGGTGCTTTTCATGCAGGCATCCACGGGACCTGATCACTTCTCTAACGGATTCTCGAAAGGTTGTCTCCGTGCTCGCTGTGCTCTCTGACTGGTAGCAGGCGGCAGAGAAGCAGCTGACGGACTTGACTGGGTTGAGTCTTTGGAGTGTGACCTTCACCTTGGGCACTCTCCTGCTGGAGAACAAAAGAATCCTCAAGGGCAAGAATGTCAGAGCCGGGTAGTCGCATCTCCTCAGAGCTGACGAGCTCAAACCCGCAGGTTCTTGAATTGGGCTGTGGGACGGGCATGTTGGGCTTGAGCGCTGCAGCGTGTAGAGCAAAATCTGTGGGGATAGATTCCAATCGATACCTTGATATTGAAGGTGGTGCAGGTTTTGTTGACCGACAGGTCAGATCATGTCTTGCGCGTTGTGCAGGAGAACATCAAACGGAATGCGGAGGCACGTGCTTGTGCCTGTCGCTCGTTTCCCCCTGATGGTACGGCAGGTGCTTGCAGGGTGCGATGTGGAAACAAGGCATCTCGAGCTAAAGCTTGATTCGAACCAAGGTACTTGATCATGCCAGTCCGAAGGTTATCTCATGATCAACAGACGCTGCGACGAATACTTTCGATGTCATCCTAGGCAGTGAACTGATTCACTTCGGACTGGATAGAAGGCACAAGTTGAACACAGATGAAGGGGAAAACCTAACAAGCAGCCGATTCGACGCAATTTTCTCGACAGCCTCGCAGTACTTGTGCGTCTCCAAGGTGACAGGGATGCAGCACTCAACCTTGGTGGACAGGTCGGAATCAGGTTTCATCCTGCTCTCTTTCAAGATCAATCCCAACTACATTCATACCATCTCGGGACCACAGTTTCCAACTGGATGGAATTACCGTCAAGGATACATCGACGAAGTCACTGGAAGCGGCAAGAGGTTCAAGAGCCCTCTTGATATCCATATTCTGATCAGATATGCAGGTACGGTTTGTCGGCGGTGAAGGTACCTGCAACCGACAGCGTTTTCTTAAGGGCTCCTGTCCTTCTGACTTTTTGACAGTTGATCCCCTTGTCTGTCCTTTTCAACGAGGATCGCGAGGAACTGATGGGCAAGAAGAATGTATGATACATCATGTGCTGTCACAGTCGTGCATGCGATTCTAACTTGTTCGACCAGTTGAAAGATTTTCTGTGCGTCGTTGCCGCTCGTTCCCAGAAGGCTCTGAGTTCTGCTTTGCACCAGTTTCCTATGGAACCGTTGGAATGAATGATAAGTTATAGACGGTACGGTAGAGTCCATCATTTGAATCATCATGCTGTAGACTGGGTCGACTCGGAGGAGAGGCTTGCTGTCACACAGGGCCATACGGCGACAAGCCTGAGATACTAGTTTGCCCGCGGCCCGTGCCGGGTGCCGGGCGCGGCCCGGGCGCCCTCTACGGTGACTCAGGGATTTGAGTAAAAAATGTGACACGTGAGCCTTTACTCAAAGTTAAGTTAAAATCAGTACGAAGACAATCAGGCGGCGAGGTTTGGCGGGGCAGTTTACTGATCGTCCTCGGCGTGAGTGCCCGGGCCTTGCGGGTATCGGCGCATGGGGTACGACGAGGAGCTAAAGTCAAGTTTAGGCCGTCACGGGAGGGGGGAGATGGGGGGGGCTCTTGAGAGCAGAATCAGTACCAATATGGTTTTAGTCAACAGTGCATGTGTAAGCTGTGGCAGCATGACTCGGACACCACCCCCGTTGAGGTGGACTGTAAGGGGTTGTCTCTCTGAGGGGTACATGATGTCATGGCGAGTCAGCGATCATCGTATCCCCCCACCACATCGCATCTTGAGATCTGTCGCCCTTAAAATATCCGAGCCACCCTCAGAGTCTCATTTCCGACTGCCTACGGAGTGGATGACGGGGTTCACCCATGGAGGGGTGCATTTCCTGTTAACTAGAGGGGTGGATGACTTAAGGGGGTCATGGATCAATCTGGCCATGTAACCTCGCTTCTGCCTTGCTGACAAACCTTGTGACCAGAAATTGTCACGGGAGAGCCGCCAGTAAAATATGATGATGGAGGATAGTAGGGATGGTGGTCCACGTGAGCGGTTCGTGAGACGTGCGTGAGACGATTCGGTTTGTGGCCGTCTAACTGGGGGGAGGTTTTGCCTGCGTGACCTCATCGTAGTACCAGGAGAACGCAGGGGTTGTCTTAAGTAAGCTATCGATGACTCGAAACCAGCTCTGTTTGCCTCGCACCCCCAGCCCCCCGATCGGGCACTCACCCCGGAGTTTGGCTGGCCAAGTCCTGTCAGGTTCGACCATAAACGAACGTCTTTTCGTGCAAAAAGGGCTCTCTACTCCGAAAGTCCGTTCGCCTGGTGAGTACCCCCTGTTCCCTATACCATCAATTAGGCAATCACCCCACCCCATGAAATACCTCCTTTCCACATCCCCACTCATACCCACTCAAGTGTCGACATTTGTCATCCCTCCTCACCCATGCCCAGGATCTCACTACCCTGTATTTTCAGCCATTTCCCACACACCGGTCATTCCTATTTGAAGGCGCACGGAAGCCTTATTGCAGGGGGGGGGGGTCTTTAGCTGACATGTGTAGTAAAGTATCACGCTTCCGGTTCTCCGGAGCAGTGTGATTTGCTCCGAAATGATGACCAGTGGATATCGAATCACAGCGATTGGTAGCGCGAAATTATTTCTCGAATCTTCTTTGTCAGGCAAATATCCCTGCCATCCAACTCCGAGCCAGAGCCCTGCCTACCACCATGACTTAGAGGCAGGGCATGTGCATAGCTATTTGAGCCTAGTGCTGTATATATAAGATATCTCATCATGGAATACATAGGTAGCAGCGTTTTCTGTCACTCAACAATTCCAAGCCCCCTAAACAGTACCCTACCCACCCTTTCCCAGAACCACCCCACACATGTTCATGTCAGACTCCTTGCACCCCTCTAAACCCGCTGTCGACCTTCACAAGTTCTTGTCATCCTCACCTCGTCCTCTGGCACATCCTTCGTCTGTCTTGTAGCACCTTGGACCTCACCCTTGCCATCCTTCCTCTCTGACAGCTTGCTTTTGCAATGGCCAATCCTCTCTTACCGACCTTTCCTCTGTTCATTCCGCAACAGCCTATCCTCTTTCCAGTCGCACCAAAACCAACCAACACGATCCCTACACCGGTGCTCCTGGCGCTTTTGGAGAACATGAAAAACATGAACACACTCCTCAGCATGTCAAACATGCGGCAACCGGTCAATACTTTTACCCAATTTCAACCAATTCCTGAAACAAGACCGATGGAGACCGAACAATCGTCAGAACCCAGCACTGAAATGTGTTCTGAGCACAATTCAGATGAAGAAGTTGAGGACAAGCAAGTGACCAAGTCTGATTCAGTTTCAGTGAAAGTTCAAGTACGAAATTCCAGGACGACAGCCAGATCTGAGCCTATTGAGATTACTTATGAGCAACTTGCGAAACACTTCCATCGCAGCCTGGAATCAGCTGCATCCAGCATTGTAAGCTCCTATATACACATTGTATTTTGCTCACATGTTGTCCAGGGAATCGGAAAATCTACCATGAAAGTTGTTTGTCGACGATTGGGCATCAAGAAATGGCCCTACACCCATAAGGGCCAGAGGCGCAGGAGACCCTCCAAGAAGATTCAGGCCTCGGTAAGTCTCCTGCACTTGGGTTGGAATGCGTGTTGCTCACGTCGTCTTGCAGCAGTCCGAATCAGCACCTGCCTCCAGTGATCGCAGCTGGTTGTCGGAAATGGGAGATTGCGCAAAGCCGCTGGTACAGAAAGCGGAGGAGGAATCTTCTGATAGCGAGTCAAGCAAAGACCCAAAGGAAAGCACTTCGTCACAAGAAGCAGCCCTCAATCCCAACCTTCTGTCTGCCAGTGAGTGGGCGTTTCTTGCAACCTGTGCATCCCCGAAGGCGAGTGCTACTGCTGCCTCTCAGAACTAAATGTTCATCTTAATTTTCTACCGTGGCTGTAGTCGAAGTCTTGGTCCAATGCTTTAAGATGCTCGTCTGTGGCGGTGTTTTGTTCTGTAAATTATCTGCTTAATTTTACCTGTCAGTGAAATGTGAAATCATTGCTTCACTGCAGTGAATCATCTCCAGTCACTTGTCTCGATCGCTCGAGGACAGACAGTCACTACGAAAGTGACTCGGAACGGAACTGCCAGAAATCTTGACCTGTACACGGACTCTGAGTGCAAAGTACAAGTTTACTCAAAGTTAAGTTAAAGATCAGAGTAGTTCTGCTAGTGATTGCGAAAAGATGAGAGGGGATCCGATGAGACTCGTGGCAGATCCCGCCGAACACAAACTTGATGAGAGGCCCAGTGATCTGACTCGGAAGAAGCCCAGGCCACTGACTCGCGGCAGTTCTTGTGCGAGTCGGGCGGCCCGGCCTGGCGGCGTCACCGTCAGTGACCGGGGACTGAGAGCGGCTGAGCGGCCCTCCGAGTGCTAGCCAGCTCAGGCCCTACTGATGTTTACTCAAACGGTTAAGTTAAAAAATCAGCTATCTAGTAGGCTTTTTTTAAGAAATCGGATTGACAAGGCCTTTCAAACTCGCCCGGCTCTCTGCCCCCCCAGATTGTCCGTCTGTTCGTCGCTGCAGCGTGGCGGGCTAGTAGTCGGATCCGAGCTTGGCAAGCAGCAATGGCGAGGTGTGATAGTCTCCGGCTCACTCTCACCGACATCTTACATCTTGATTCGACTGATGATGTGCTTGAGAGCTCCACTCCATAACAGACTTGAGTCTTTTAGGGCTGCTGTATCAAGGCTGTGCTATCGGCCAGCCTACATATTTGCTCCTCCTCTCGCTGTACTCGTCTTCTCACTGTTATGTTTGCTTCTGTGCTGTTCACTTGTTGCATCCTCATCTTTTGGAGATTTATCAGTCTCATGTCGGTATCCCATGAGTAAGGGCCACGATCGCAAAAGGCCGCTACATCTTCACTCATTTGCCGCTGTTTGCGCATCTTGCCCTGCATCACTTGCGGTTGCAGTGCTGGTTGACACATAAGGCAGCTCCGCCATTTTTCACTACCCGAACGAAGACTCCATGTTTACGATCAAAGTGGCAAACCTTCAGGACAATGGTTTCATGACATAACAAACTTTGGCTACCTTCTGAGCGATCAAAACTTCGCAGATGAGAACGAGGAAGGCTCAGGGGTCGGAAACCAGAGAGTGCATTTGGTAACCTTGCCCAGCGTAAAATCGGTTATAGCCCATGACATTTCTCCTTTAGCAGAACTTGGATGACATGCAGAATGTCAACAAGAGAAATGCAACTTTGGACGCCCTCAAGGCAAGCAAGCGCCTCTTAAGATGCGAGCAAATTCCTCAACTATTTCTCAGTCGGAAAAGGATCTTGTGATGATTGAGAATGAAGCGCTACACAAGCGGTGATGTCTTTCAGGACAACTGAAATTTGACTTGATTCGCTTCCCAGTATAGTTGCACTATCACTTGAGCTGAAGGCAAAGGATGACAATATAGATAAGCTCACCACCGTGATACATGCGATACAGGTGAGGCATTCTTCGGATCCCTCCCCCTGTTCCTGACAGGCTGATGCTATCTAGGCAAAGAACGCAGAAAACACGGAAAAGCTGTCTGAGCTGAGCAACGCAGAGATGTGAGGGAAAGGGAAATGCGGATGATTTTTTTGGATTGTAATCATCAACATCCTTAGCTGCCAACTCCGACGATCGCTTGCAGAAAACGAGGAAAGTCTGTGCAAGGTTTCTGCCAAAACCTGATGTTCAGTTCGTTCTCACATTGCCCCTTCTTAGTGCTCGTCCTTACTGGCCGCCAGCGAGGTTGAAAATTCAAGCTTACAACAAAAAGTGGATCAATACAAGCAGAGAGCAGGAAATCTCTGGGAGAGTTAATTTTCAGCAACTGACTAACATCTATAGATTTCTTTGAAACACTTCACACAGAGGACGAGAAGAAGATTGACATTCTACAAGCTCAGGTCAGCTGGTCCTCTGTTTCCTCTCCCTCACACGAGAGAGGTCAGTGTGCCAAGTACATGTCAGACTCTAGCGCTTTCCGCCTTGAGGTGAAGGTTGAGGGGGAGATGGATATGAATGACATATCTGCAGCTGGACAGAGTGCTTGCGCGATATGCGCCGCTGGTAAGAACGCAAGGCAGCTGGTGCTGTTGATGTCTGACCCCGGTGTCGCCACCTGTTACAGCATGTCGAATTGAAGAATATGAAAGAAGCCTATGCGAAGTAAGTTGCTTGTCACTGTCATCTCCCCCAAAGCTACCCCTCCTCCTCCTGCTTTCTTGCCTCGTCCCAGCTTCTACTTCTTGTCTTCTCCAGCGCGCCTTCTTCTCCTTCACACCACTCTCTGTTTACCCTCTTTCTCATCAACTTTCACCTTCGCCGCCCCCCTCTCACTCGTCGTACTTGAAGGTCAAGAGAAACGAACAAGCAGCTAGAGGACAAGCTGCAAAAGCTGTCGGAACAGATCTCTGATTACTGCCAAGGGAAGTCCGTGAATGTTGAGGAGGAGAAGCAGAGAGCGAGGGAGGAGAGAACACAGAACAAGAACCACACAGAGAACAAAGAGGCCTTTGACATGGGAGAAGATCCTGCCAAGAAGGACGAGCAAGACCCACAAAAACATCAAGAAGAGTCTGGGGAATGAAGAGACGAGAACAAGCCCACAGAGAGCAGAAAGAGCAGAACGAAGACCAAGTCACCATTTCACCTCATTTGTTGAACAAGCACATCACTATCTTTGGTGCACTTGGAGGAGCTCGTTAGGATATCTCAACCATGTCAGACGGTTCATATGTTTTGACTTCATTCCTGCAACGATAAATCATCGTCCTGAATTGCCTTGCCATCCTTGAGAGAATGCAAATTGGAGTCCAGCAGCTTGTACATGACGATTTGATCTTGTTCAGACATGTCTTCTCGTCCGATCCGCTTGTACCACTGAGAGTACATCAAGAAGGCACAGACCCTTCGAGTTTTACCGTCACATCCCGAGTTTGCTGTTGGAATCCCAGCCGCTGTCTTGACATTAGAGGAGAAATTTGACAGCAAGAGAACCTTGTAGAAGTTGATGGCATTCACGTTGGCAACGTCCACATGCAGGAAGATCACGGAATGTCCCTGAACTTGGACATGAGGACAGGCACAGGAGAAACAGAGAAAGTCAGGAGGGACGGGGAAAAGGACTGTGGGGGGGGGGGGCAAAGTGACAAGGGCAGAGAGAGGAGAAACGGCAAAAGAAGTGCGAGGGAGGCGAACACATAACAAACCCATTCGATACTGAGCTCCTCGCACCATCGCACGAGCGCCTTTCCGATCCCCTCCATCCGATACTTCTCCATAACCGCAAGATTTGACAGATAAGGAGCAGAGAGCGACAAGCCAAGCCCTTCTGCGAGAAAGTTAGTTTCCCTGATGCGTTTCGTATTCCTCCTCCCCGTGGCGCCTCCCAATCCTCTCCCTCCTCCAACTCTTCTCCTTCCCTCCTTCTCCTTCTCCTGCTGCTGCTGCTGCTGCTGCTGCTGCTGATCCTGCTGCTGCTGCTGATCCTGCTCATAAATTCTTTCTAGCATACGAGATCTCACCGAGCACATCCTTATCAATAGGACATGGCGCAACACAGAGCTCCGTCATCCCAATTGCATTTCCTGCAGCCGGACAACTGAGCGGAGGATGGAAAAGGAACGAGAGGAAACCATTGGAAAGACTGGCGACCAAGAGAGCATAGCGATATTCGCTTATCGGCGGTTCAAATGAGGAAGCAATTTCCGGCCACTGTAAGATACCTCAGGAGCGAGCAAGTGGGGGGCGGGGAAGAGGGAAGGGGTGAGGGGGAGAGGGGGAGAGGGGGAGAGGGGGAGAGGGGGAGAGGGGGAGAGGGGGAGAGGGGGTTAGGGAGGGAGGAAGGGGAAGATGGAGGGGGAGGGGAAGGGAGGGAGAAAGAGCTTGCCTTATAGAATCTGTTGTAGAACTGAGCTTGGAGGTCCCAGACGATGAGGGTATGTTTGACGTTCTGGAGGATCGAGAACCTGCAGGACCTTCGTTATGATCGTGTCATGGCTGTCACAATCAGATTTCACCATGCTCCGCGAGGATGAAACACGTCTGTCGATAGAGTCGCAAGTAGTCCGAGCTCGTGCGGTCTGCTCCTCACTCATGTCGCGGCGCAAGCAAAGACCTAGCCTCACCTTCCCCTTCTGAGGACGAACGAAGTCTTGCTGTCAGTCTGTGCCTGCTGTAATGGTCTCACCGTACGGCAGACTATCGCACAATCTGATCTCACGCTCATTCGACACTGTGAAATGCTGACGGATACAAGTCAAGGAGGAGGTCGCACAGAAAGAGAATAATCCACCTCGCTGGTTTTCTCTCTTCGTTTCTTCTCCGACCATGTCGCACCTGAAGGATCCTGTCCTGTACAATTCGAGTAGATTTCCCACTGCCTTGGCCCATGCAGACGGCAACAGGACAGCCGCGCAGGAAAGTTGTTGGGGAACACAGCAATGCCGGCTGATGGACGAAGCAAGAGGAGGCGATGGAGGAGGAGGCGATGGAGGAGGAGGCGATGGAGGAGGAGGCGATGGAGGAGGAGGCGATGGAGGAGGAGGCGATGGAGGAGGAGGCGATGGAGGAGGAGGCATGCATAGAATGTAAGTCTGTCTGCATGATGAAACAGGAGCTCATCGACGCGCCATACAAGGCAGTCAAGAGCCCAACCGCCCTTGCTCCTCGCGCCACCATCGATCGACAATGAAATTGTATACCCCGGGAGATCATCAAGTTTAGTTCAGCCTGAACTAAACTGTGGGCCTAGTGGCATCTCGCCGGCCGGGCAGGCCTCGGATCTTTCTGACTTCGCAGACAGTTGCGCGTTGACCCACGCAAGAAATGCGATTACGAGGCTTCCACAAGGGGCATCCAAGTAGGCATATTTATCAATAGAAATAGAGGAGATAATGGAGTACATTCCTATTTGAAGATTCCAGAATGGGGGAGGTGGAGTGTTCACACTTAAGGGGCATTGGGGTGCAAGTCTGAGAAGGGGTAGGTACCATTGTAGTACCCCATGGGGGGCCTGAGGGTAGAAATGAGGAAATGATTAATGCTATACCGTAAAATACTAATTATCTACATATAAAAACATAGATGTTTGAGACTAAGAAATTACCTTGTGACGCAAAGATTTAACATGGTGCTTTGGGGGGGTGGTGAGATGGACTGGTGGACAGGGGCTAGGGTCAGGGTTGTAAAGGACTGTGGGTCAACGTTCTAGATACCCAAAGCGAACATGCGAGAACTGCGGCGCGGGGACAGGGGGAGAACGAAGACGAGGATTGAGCGGAGAGGGAGAGGGAGAGGGAGAGGGAGAGAAACAAGATAGATTGATCTTGTGAGAGCAAGAACCAGATAAAAATGCATCTTTAAATGTTTAGTGATGCGGTCAATCCAGGGATGGGATTGGAATAGGCAGGGGTAGCAGAATAGGGTGGTCACGACATCTTGCTGAAGACGTCAAGAAATAATAAGTCAAGAAAAAGAATGTGTTACTCAAAAGACCAGCGATTCATGTCTTGCTAAGGCTCGTGTAGTTACACTGCCAGGAATGTTGGTCGACGAATCGAAGATGTAAAGTGTCATGTCATGATAGGGTGTGAGGTCAAATACAAGTGACAATCATTCAAGCATAGCAAAACAATAAGAGAACAAAGCAGCTGCTTTCATTTAGGCCAGTTTTGCAAAATGAGACCAAGCATTGCCATAGTATCAAAGGGGGTAGATGAAGTTTGAAAACAATTTTATCCAACTGTGCTCCTGAACGCTTCAAACTGTAGTAGGTATTCGGCTATAACCCAACGTAATTGATTTCACCGAACTCACAATCCATTGTTTTCATTTCTTATTACCTATGCTACAGATGTTGAACTTCCGAAGAGCTGCCATTGCTTTTGTTGCTGCCTCTTCTATCCATCAGGTGACATTGAAATTGAAATGAGCATGAGCTGAGCTGAAGATGCAGGTTGCTGATGCTTTTTCTTCCTCTGGATTCTCCCTCAGCCTCCGGTCTCCTCAATCCTCTTCTGTCAGCAAGGCTGCTGCAGTGTCCCGCACCCAGGGGTTCGTTTCAACAACTCCCAACAGCAAGAAGCTCATCCCGTGCAGGACCAGATGCTTGAACGTGCGCATGGGATCGCTTGCTGAGAAGTACGGGCATCTCCGTGGTGCTGATATTGAGCCATGCGGTTGCTGCTACCCTTCTCTGCGTCGAGTTCTGATCCTGATGCAGGAGCCGCTGTCGAGAGATTCTACAAGCTGTTTGCTCGCCCTGTGAGATCTCCTGGCTGTGCTTGTGGACGTTGACGGCTTGAACAGATCCCATTTGTGTTCAGAGCACCAACGAACGAAATTCTCTATTTGTCCCATCTTGACCTTGTCAACGCTATGGTAAGCTTTTGGCATGGTCAATGCTCAACTCAAGGCTAGTATTCAGTTTAGGTACGATGTCATTTGGGCTGCCGGTCTCTACTCCACCTTTGATCTTTTCTTCTCTGCCCTCGATGAGGTGAATTTTGATCGATCCTTTCAAAGATCATGTTGTGGAACAGGACTTGCGTGCGAATCTCTTCCAAGCTTTGATGGGAGGGTTGAAGTTGGACCAGTCCAAGGTAATAGGAAGAGAACGACCGAAAGGTCCTCACATGCGCCGCAGATCAAGAGTGATGCAGATGCTGTCTTGCAGTGGGCACAGGGAAAGACTGAGGTGAAGTAGCTCACGCGAATGTCGCCGCTAATTTGATGCAGGCTGATGTTGTAAGCGCAATCAAGGGGGAGGATTCAAGCCCCGTCGGACAGGTCCTCGCTTCCTTGGGGAAGAATGAGGTGGGCGGTAAAGCGGATCGGAAAGTATCTCACTGATTGAGAAGGACTTCCTCTACACGAGAAACTTCGGGGCTGGATTGATCAAGATCATGCAAGTGAGTCACGTCGAGATTGTTCGGCTTGTTTTGACATGGCGCAGGTGGTGGGAGTAGAGCCAAATGCTGAAAACGCGAAGCGTTGGGCCGAGGTAACACTGATTTGAAGAGTAGGTTGAAGTGAGCCTATCTATCAGGTCTTGGGATTTACCTCCAACACCTCCGCACTCTCTGGCCTGAGCGCTAGCAAGTTTGAAACGGATGTTGGCTTGTTTTTGTCGTCTGTGGACAAAATGCAGCAGGTAAAGTTGACCAGGAGCAGATGGAGAAAACTCATTGTTCCGTACAGGCAATGCAGCTCTTTGCTGAAGTTGAGGCCCGTGAGAAGAAGAAGGTCGTTTTCTTCTTCTTCTCGATCTTCGGCACTGACACTTCAGTAATCAGATTGCAGAGAAGCTTGCAGAGAAGGCCGCCAGGGCTGCAGAAGAAGCAGCGAAGGAGAGCGGTAAAACCTCCTTCATCACGTCTGCGCTTTGACTGATGGCTTCAACAGCTTCATCCTGATAGTTTTCAAATTGTTTTGAATAAATTCACATCAGGAGAGTGGAGGCTCCACAATCCGATCCAACCGATGAAAAAACAAAAAAAGTCAAGAGGTTGACAGGGGATTCTAAAAACATATAAAAAACATATATATGCAATGCAGGAAACGGGATGGTGGGGATGCAGACATCGCAGCATGTGCTGCCTCCTCGCATCGAGGCAGACAAGTGGAGGGAACGCAATAGGAAGGGGCACCCTGATAGATATCCCACTTAGCCTCCCTACCTCCGCCGGCCCAAGTTCACTTCCTGTCGCGATGTTTCCGTCGGTCGAGCAAGCAAGGCTAGCGTGACCGTCGCTCTATGCTTGCTGGGATGATGCTCTCTAACATTCTCGCCTCCTCGATGGCCCTGCTGCTTTTGCTTCACTTGCCTGTCTGCACCGCCTTCACTTCTTGGGTTCCTGTTTTTGTTCCTCCTACCATCCCTTGCAGGTTTCAATCCTTGTTTTTGCATACTGACATTCTCAAGCTTGTTTCAGTCTCCCCTTGTGCGATGCAGACTGTTTGGACATGGAATCCAAAGGATACATGTGTCCTCGAGCCGCCTCGACCATAGTTTCATATACGGGTATGCTCTGCCTGGCGCTGCTGCTGTGGTTTGTCACGAAGGTCGGACAGGTGTACTACCGACGTCCAGTGCATGCTATCGCACGTGGGACTGGTGGACCCCCGGCCCTCGTCCGTCTGCGTCAGACCCAGAAGGTTGCGGGCCTTGTCTGCTACTAGACGAGCATACAGCTTGTAACGATCATGCGTCTGACGTCGCTCACCGAGGATACCGAGGCGGAGGGCCCGTCCCTCGCTCTGGACATAGCGCCGTCGTCTACACCTCCCCAAAGAGCTCGGCATATGCAGGAGCAACCCTGATGATCGTGTTCGGCGGGAAGGATGCCCACGACAACTTCCTGAATGACGTATGGACGATGTGCATCTCCAACTGCCCGCCAGTCCCCTTCTTCTACAGCCTCAAGAATGCGCGTGGTGAAACAGTCTACATGGACACCTGCCCCGACAATCGCTGCCGTTGGGAGGAGAAGCTCATGTCTCAGAACCTCTCAGAGTGGAGCCTCTTTGTTGATACCCAACGGGCTCAGAACCTCATGGGGGTTGTTCCTTCCCGACCAGCTGGCAGAGTCGGTCACACAGCAGCACTAGCTTCAGTCCGGCTGAGTACAGGAGCCGTGGTCGATGTCATGACAGTCTATGGGGGTATGAGCCCAAACTGCTCAGACTTTTGCTCCGACTTATGGCAGTATGATATTCTCAACAACAAGTGGTGAGTTCAGTTGAGCTTGTCAGGGCGTTATTCTGTCTTGTTGGTTTTGTTTGATTTTTTGTACTCTTTTACCTCTCTGACCTCACTTGTTCTCTTCAGGTACATGATTTATGGCCAATGGGTCGACAAGGATCTGAATACGCAACAACTTTACGATTACTCAGCTTTCAATGAGCTACACCCTAGTAAACGGTTTGGGCAATCGGTTGCCGTGGTGGGAGAGGACATGTACATTCTGGGTGGATACACGAATGGAGTGGACTACGTGTGCTGCGGCCTTAGCAGAACGCTTTGCGCTAGCATAGAGAACACGAGGACAGCATGGTATCAGACAGCAGACCCTGGCTGCCCCTTCCTCAACGACGTGTGGATGACACACCTGAGTGGTTACGAACCTTTCTTCTCGCAGCTGGCTCTCGGAAAGCACACGACGCAGTCATCGACTCTAGCTGGAGGGCTATCGTGGTACGCTGTCGATGGAGTTCAGACCGGCTCTCCCTCTGCGGTCAGTGCGACTCTCACCAACACTGACTCACAAGCTTGGTGGCAAGTTGATCTTGGGAGTGTCCACATGGTATGTCCCCATCAACCTTTGACTTCTCTGATTGCCTCCTCCTCCCAATTGATTTGCTGTCTCTCTATCTTGCATTGCATCTTCCCGTGTCGACTTTGATTCTTCATTCAGTTTGACTGTGTTTTTTTACATCATAAGGTGTCGAATGTCACAATTTTCAACTCTATTGAACAACCAGAGCGTCTGAGCAATTTCTACGTCCTCTCTTCCATGCAGCCCTTTGTGTCCGATAGACTGCAGGTTATCCCAATTTCATGTGCTTGCATAATTTTCCCACTACATCTGCCCTCGTTTTCATTTTACCTTCATTCCTCACCTCCTCTGTATCCTTCCCCTCCTTCCCTTTCCCCTTCTTCCTCCACATGCCTCTTCTTATCTGCTTCATTTCTTATTCCCTGGATTTTGTTTTCTTTTGTTTTTTTCTCTCTTTTTCCTCCATGCCGAGCTCCTTCTCATGAACAATGCAGGACATTTTGCACGACCCTAACGTGCAGAAAGCACATGTTATGTACCTAGAAGGAAGCAGCGTGGCTATCGATGTGAACAGCAAGGTGATAGACGACAGACACTTTAGGCATGACAGAAACAGTGAAAAGTGAGTGAATTCAATCTTAACATGTCCAGATGAAGGCAGGAAGGCTAATCCAATGCAAAACAATTCTGATTCTCTTTGATAGAGCAGCAGGAGGTATCGAGAACTTTGGGTTACAACATTATTCTGCAGCAGGGTGTAGGTAGTGCCGTGCAGATATATTATGTTCATTTGAGTAGGCATTACTTTGATTCTCCATCAAGTGAATCCAAAGAAGAAAATGAACCGAAGAATGAGGCTACGACCTATGGCAAGAAGTAGAAAATCGTCTTGTTGACCTGCTTTCAGGTCCAGTATATTCGGATTCAGCTTGCTGGAACGGACTATCTTTCACTCGCTGAGGTCGAGGTGTGGGGCTACCCTGAGATTCAAGTGAGAAAACGTGTTGATGAAAGGGGGAGAAACGGAGAAACGGAGAAACGGAGGGGGGGGGGGGATGTTGGTCAGGAGTCAATTTGTACGATTCAAGAAGATGGCTGCAGGACTGGCAAGAGGTATATGGGCTGAAACGATGGACCAAGATGCTTCCAAGAGTAGGCGGGACAGTGCCGACGGCTCCTCGAGCAAGACATTCAAGTAAGTCAGGCTGATGTGACTGAGACGTGAAATGAGAGGAGCAGTGGTAGGCGTGGAGAGATCCAAGGTGATACGATTGCAATGGAGGAAATGAAGCTTAAATTGCTGCATCAGCTACTTGTCTACGGAGGCTTCAACAGAGAGTATCCTTACTGGCTGAACGACTTGTATTCTTCTTTTCTCCTCCTAATCCCCCCCTACTGATTGTTTTACAGTTTCACTATCTCACTCACCGATTACATCTCTGATGCTCGAGAAGGAGTCACTTGGACGAATGTTTGTCTCTCCCTCTGCTGTCCACTTTTGATATCCCCTCAGATCTTTCCACGATCTCAAGAGCCCTCGACCGCCTTCCCTGTCGGACGCGCGGGACATTCTGCTGTATACTCGGAGACGTGCAGTGTCGGGGCAGGGGCCGAGCAAGCGAGCACAGCAAGCGAGGCAGACAAGCTCGTCTATCCAGGCATCTTCCTGCAGACCCCCTGGTGCCGGGGGCAAGTTCTCATCTATGGTTGGACTTCGATCGAGAGGAGAAGGGGCAGGTTGACATGCAAGACAGGAGGCGGCACAGAAGCTGCAATTGAGAGCTGGCATCCTGCCTACCCTGACGGGTTTCTAGGAGATATCTGGTTGTACAACATTTCGTCAGAGGTGATCAGCCCGTGAGTGTCTTCTCCTCTACCTCTAGCTTGCTCTTAGTACACGCAGGGTCAACTACTCTACTAACGCCCCCTTTCCTGCTCGGAGAAGTGACGCGACCCTAGTCTTGCATGAGGATATGATCGTACCATCCTCTGCTCTAGCCCCGCCTCTCTTGGTTGACGTGCATCGTAGATCTTGTATGGAGGTCGAGGTTCTGCGTCGGACTGTCTCAACTCTCTGTGTGGAGATGCTTGGACTCTAAATGTGAACCCCCTTTGTATCTTATCTTCTATCCCCAAGAATTCTCTACATGCACCTGGTTACACAAGTTGCGTGGGTGCAGGTCTCAGGTGCTGGCTCCTGTCCTCCTGCCTGCTCAGCTCATGGCGTGTGCGAATGGGGATACTGCGTGTGCGACGTCGGGTTCCTGGGGGTCACGTGCGAGCAGCAGCAATGCCCGAACTCAAGGTTAGCAGAGGATAAAAGGCGGAGGGAGAAGGGAGGACGAGGGCATGACAGACAGCTGAAATGTTCAAGTGCAAATCTCATTGGGTCGTGCAGATGCGTGTACGACTATCGTAACCACGTCAACGATTGTCTTCTGTGCAGCGGCAACGGAGTCTGCAATGCGAACGCGACCTGCATCTGCGATGTGGGATGGAAGGGGGAGGACTGCAGGTTAGACAACTAATTTGCACAGCAGCTATCCTCGTGCACATCTTCATGACGTGGCTGTCTAGTATCCTGCACTGTCCGGGTGGATGTTCTGGTCACGGGACCTGCAAGCTGGTACGGACCTTTCCTTCTTCATGGCCTCCCCGGCAGTCGACTATCTGCTCTGCTAGAGCGCACACCCATCTTACCTATTCTGGCAGGGAGGCGTGTGCGACTGCGATGAAGGCTTCGGGGGACCGGTAGGAAGTCATGATACGAGAGGGTGGCAGCAGAGACGAAGTGTCAGAGGGCGTGATAGAGTCTCTCACGACGGGATGCACAGGACTGTTTTGTAGCATTCTGCCCCAGCAACTGCACAGCGTGGACAGATGGCATCGACTCGGGTTTCAGAGGTGTGCCCTTCTGCTTCGTCCCTTTCGACTCTCCTTCACCCCCTCACTCTCCCCTGCTTCACATTCCAGCAGGCTTTAGGGTTTAGTAACAGCATATGACTTTTGCTCAAAATTCCTACAGGCGACTGCGATGTCGTGCGAGACCCACCTTGCTGTGGCATCGAGCCAGACTGTATTCGAACCTCCTCCTCTCCAAACCCTTGCACAGGTCTCTCCTCCTTCATCCAACTCAATTCGCTTAGACCATGGCAGCGCGAGCAACTGGATACGACACGACGCCTGCCCACAAGGTGAGAGGAAGCTCTTTCAAAGGTCTCAGCCTAAGGGGGCGGACAGGTTGAGGCTGTATGCTACTGCGCCGACGACTTCACTGGCTCGGACTGTGGGTCAAACATTGCTGATGTCATCATCGCTTCCAAGACATCGTGAGACGCACTCAACCACTAATGTCTGTACGACAGCTCAAAATCCTTATATCCCCTTCATTCACTGCAATTAAGAACCAACACTCTCGCGAATCTGCACAAGAATCACCGAGTTACCACGTCAGGCTTGTGTCTTAACCTTCCGAACCATTCGTTTCACAACGGATGCGAGAGACTTGCTTGCCGAACCTTCCCTCAACTTACCCTGCCCTCGGTTGCCTGGTTCCGTTGACATGCTCGGTACCTGGACCTTCGTATCATCAGCAATGCAGCGCACAGGAACACTATCCTATACGTCGCTCCGGTACTTGTCTGCCTGCTTCTCTGCTTCTTTCGCTTTTGCGATGAGATATTTCGCGCGTGTCATCTACAAGGTCAGGTTTTACATGGCACGTCTCATGCATCATGTTCACACCTCCCCCTGCTCGTAGGTTTCTAACTGATCTAGTTGGTGCTGGATGGAGCTGCACTGACGTCACCTTCATTTCATTTCCTCTCACTACCAAACTCACTCTGCTCGAGTCGCCTCTGTTTTGGCTTCAATTCTGAGATCGGTCGCTTTGGCTAGCTCATGCTTAGCAGCCTACAACACATTAGTCATTCAAGAAGCATCACAAGTGAAAACCTTGACGTTATCCACAGATTTTTCAATGAACGCTGAAGCCTTGAATAATATTTGAATCAAAATTAGCACAAAGCGAAAATCTTCACCTCTGGCGGAACTTCGGCTTTGATTGCACTTTTCACCATGCTCTAAGACGATGTTTGTCATTCCATGCGGACACTGGGAACTTATTGTGCGTACCCTCAAAAAATCAGAAGGTTTGTTGGGATCGACGACTTGGTTGACATCAGCGGCAGACTTCATCTGTAGTCTTGCGTCTTTCTTTCTTGCGTCTTTCCCTAACACACGTATTAGCGTAATCATACTAGTCATGAAAATAAAGCTACCACGTACAATTTCCAAGCTGCTCCAGCGAATGAATGATTCATAGTGGTAAGTGATGTGAGTTTGATACAAAAAAGCAGATGCAGAGAAAACCAACCTCGCTATGTTAGCAGCAGGGTTGACTTGCCACCACCTGTTCACATCAGCAGCTGATCTCTACAAGTATATCAGTGACCGGCCGTTGAATGAATGTGAATCAAGATAACCTGAGTCAGGAGTGTTTTTACATGATCTGTAGCCCCGAGAGTGTTGGAGTTGACAACTAAAAGGGAAAACGAATCACCATCATGCCCCGAGGCAACATAAAACAGCGAAAGTAAGCAGTCCGATCATAATGTCGCACGCAAAATTGCGAAGGACCAAGGCAGGCACTAGACAAGATCCTAACACTCACCGAGAACGAGACCTGCAAGGGTGCAAACCATCGGAACTATTTTCATCCAGCTACTCCAACTCGACAACGAGGAGCGGCATGCCTCTCGCTCTTCGCTCCTTCTCGTACCATGGCTGCCACCTTCGGCCATGGCCATGGCACGCCTCTTCACCGAGGGACCACATCCCCACTTCAAGTGCTGTACGCCGCTCCGGCGTGGCTCCGGCCCAGGTTCCGGGGAGTCCGGCCCGGCCCGCTCCGGCCCGGGGACTCGGGACCGGGCTCCGGGGGAGGCTGAGTCCCGGCGGGGCCGGGGGAGGCTCCGGGGGCTCCGGGGCTCCGGCTCAGCGGGGCCGCACGGACTCCCGGCCACGTCTCAGTGGAGCAGCCGGGCCCGGGCCTCAGCCCGGCGGGGCCTGCCGGACCCGGGTGACCCGCGGGACAGGCCGGGATCAACGCGTCGCAGCCTCCGCAGTGTATCATGTGGCTAGCAGCCTCAGTTGAGTGATATGACTCAGACAACACTGAAACGGCAACTCACTGAGTCAAATGGGGTCACGGGTGTAGAACATTGGATTGTATATACGCCCTGGCAAGCTGGGCATGTGTTATTCACTGAGTTGAACATCATGACGACAATCGAATCGGTTTAAAATTTGAGAGTACGCTTGTAACAGTTCACGTTTCCGCTTTGAATAATGAAAAACTCATTTCCGACGTCTCCTTCCTGTAAAATGCGTGAGATAGCCGTCAAAGGCGTTAATCAATCATACCTGAATGATAGTTTCGCCTGGCTCAGCAGTCCTCAACTAACAAGAGTGGTCATTACTGCAGTTAAACAAGAAGTTGAAATACCTTCATTGCTTCCGCGATCTTGAATTTCTCATATTGTGTCAACTCAGCTAGAAGTGAAACCTGCAGAATACAAAGTAAAGATCGCATCCTCTCCAGTTGTTCCTGGTTCCGAGTTAACCTTAGACAAGAATTGAAGACGATCGTTCATGTCTTGCTTTCCACTGTCAAAGAATAAGAGGAGGGGGCGACAGGCAAAGCCACGACAATGGTACCTCTGCATCATGATTTTGCGGAAGGTGTCTCGATCCAGAGCCCATGTCACGCACGACTGAATCAAATTGCATCATTCATCATCTACCACTGTGAGATAATTTCCACCTGGGTTGTGCGAATGGTTGCGTTGCGAGGCTCTCCATGCAACAAGGCAAGTTCTCCAAAAGATCCACCTACAAAGAAGTTCACAAAAAAACCTTGTTGATTGTCATGAAATGCCTGGTCCATATTCATTTACTTTGATTGGGTCCGAGCCCAGAGGTTTGGCCAACAACACCTTGATGTGATACCTCTTAACTCAAAAACAAAAATACAAGCACTGCTTACATCTGCCTTTCCAGAATCCAAGATATAATAGTAATCACCTACAGATTCCTCAGCAAACCCATAGACGACAAAATTGTTCGAACCATCATCGCCCTGTCGAATAATATCTTCTCCAGAATTGAAAGTTTTCTTCTCAAATGCTTCGATCACCTAGAATCCAACATGTGACGCAGCATTTAGACAACAAACAGATTTTACCGTTGTGCGCGCTTTTGGGTCCAAGTAAGCCAACAAAGCAGTTTTGGAAATATGCTACGACGACTTAAACATCCTATCAGATCTGGAAGACCATGCTGACCTCATCAAGGCGCTGGATTTCTTCTTCGCTCTTCGGGTACGATGGAGGAGTCCAACCATCTTCAATCTGTGTGATGTCAGAAAACCAACTTAAGACAGAAAGAAGGAACAGCACCAACCTGAGCTGCCTCCACGAATACTGTGCCACGTCTCCCCCTGCAAGAATTATTTCACTGGGCACATCCCAGAACGGAAGAATATGTCAAACAAACCTCCTAACATTCGCAGGAGGTGGGGTTGGTGGTGCATCATCTTCATTCTCTTCTTCGGGACCGTTCTGTTCCTGGTTGAACAGAGTAAATCATGAATCTGAACAACTATGGCGTACTTTCGCATCATCCGTGATCGCTTCTGGTAATTCGATAGACTTGTAAGATTCCTACAGAACTTAAGGTCGAGACAGAGTATGAAATCGCTTGCAGACCATGTTGCGCCTCAAGATCTCAAAAAGATTGCCGCAGAGCCTAGTGAAAGCGTCTCTGCTGAGAACAAGCAACGTGACTGTTCCAACAGCCTGCTCGATTGATCAAGGAGCTAAATCAATAGGAAACAGGGCACACCTTCACAGTTGCTTGTCGAGGCTTACCACTCAAAAGAGCAATCTCTCCAAAGAAATCACCTTGCGAGAGTTTGTGAACCTGAATACGTTCATTTCGGATTCCGCACAGCTTCAGCGCTTACCAGTGTTTCACACCATTCAGCTTGCTGGGGAGATGTTGGATGGTTTTCTATCAACCACCTTGCAAGCCATTTGAAAGGATCATCTGGTTGCTATCAAACAGTGAGTACTTGCGAGCCTCAAGACAGGATGGGATCTTACTTGCACACACATGTCCGTCAGTGCTCTGGACAAAACAGGAACAACGGTGGACTCAAGATATTCTTTTACTGCTTCTCGTCTTGTAACATTCGAAGAATCGGCTGCGCAGAAAATTGGAATTATCCACACAGCAAAACGTTCCTACCTGATTGGGACATGTTGGAGGTTTGAACAACTTCCTTGCAGAGGCAGATATTTCTGAGCGAAAAGTCAAAAGGGAACGAAGAAAGGCAAATTGCTTATAAACTGCATCAACTTTTAGCTATTTCCCAGCAATGAGATGTTCACTTTTGACTTGCCCTGATCATACAAGACCTAGTCTTGAAGTATCCTAACACATGTTATCTTCAAGGTGTTCATGTCCTTTCATCTATACTGAGATGCAGTGAAATCTTCCATACTCGGGAAAAGAAGTTTTCGAATTCGTTACATCTCAAATTCTGAGGTTCTTGCCACCTCTGTTTCATTTTCATACATGCCCACACGTTTGACTGGCATCATCCGACTCTTGCCCATTTACATCCCTCCACCGCGGCTCTGCACACCCTACCCCTATCCTTCCCCAGAATGGTACCCCTATCAATTACCTACACACCCACCCCAAGCCACTACCCTACCTGTGTACACCCCTGAATCACAGGGGATAGACTAGGTCCTCTGGGCTTTGCAATCATCAAACAAGAGCCATTACAACCCCACCCCAATTCAGTCATTTCGCTATCAGGCAGTACAGGTCAAACTACCCCCTTCCTCTCGTCTAAAAAGGCCGATCCCACTGGCTAACGTCTCCAGGACCCCTACCAAAGCTTACTACGTCCCTCTATTGTGCCATAATCGATCCCATGTGGATCTACGGACCCCTTGATGTCCTTGGTTTAGGACTGGGTAGGTGGGTAGGGTGATGATTGGGTCAATGAGGGCGATGACATTCTGGGTTTAGGGTTTAGGGTTTAGCCTAGTAGTTAGGGTTTCAAGTTTAGAAGAAGAGAAGGTCCAGCCATCATTGCCAGGAGAAGTCTAGCCCTGCCCGGCCACCGTGAGTGGCCGACTACATGTGGGGAGGGAAGGGGGGCTGGGAGGCTACGACACTTGGCCAAAAACAGGAAGGGAACCGGGCTCGGACTTAAGCAGGGCCCGGAACTTCCGTTGAACACTGAAAATATCATCTAATACGGAAGCACTGAACTGGGCCTAAGGGCTCATAGGACAACGAAGGGCCAACCTCTCAAGGCTGGGAACCCCTTTAGACGGATAAATAGGCGAGAGATGAGCAGAGAGCATTAGTTCTTAGCTAACACATTCTCGATTAACAGTCTAATAAACTCAAATAATAATAATAATAATAATAATAATAATAGGGTTTAGGACGACGGCCTTCAAGTTGGTAAAGAGCAACGAGGACTGTGACCGTAAATCAAAAGGGAAGCCTCAAAAGCAAGCAACTAGGATCAGCATGGCAGGGACGGAGAAAGGACACACGAGACAGCTGGAAGAGGGTTTGGGGTTCAACGGTTTAGGGTTTAGGGCCTCAGCATGACGAGGAGAGGAGCCCGAGCAGCGAGGAGCAAGCCCAAGAGCCCCAAGGGCAGCAGCAAGGCGCTGGATGGCTGGAGCTCAGCGACATCGACAGGATCACCATGGAAGCAGCGTCGCCGTCAGGGCCAAAGTCGATCTCCGACAGGGAGCTAGACAAGAGTATTGGCTTTAGGGTTTAGGGTTTAGGGTTTAGGGTTTAGGGTTTAGCGCCGTTATTTTCGGCAGGCGCCGTTATTTTCGGCAGCAGGCGCCGTTATTTTCGGCAGCAGGCGCCGTTATTTTCGGCAGCATGGCTCCTTGCCAGGTGTAGGGGAAGCCGCCAGGGTTTAGGGTTTAGGGTTTAGGAGCGCCGGTTATTCCAGGCAGCGCCGGTTATTCCAGGCAGCGCCGGTTATTCCAGGCAGCGCCGGTTATTCCAGGCAGCGCCGGTTATTCCAGGCAGCGCCGGTTATTCCAGGCAGCGCCGGTTATTCCAGGCAGCGCCGGTTATTCCAGGCAGCGCCGGTTATTCCAGGCAGCGCCGGTTATTCCAGGCAGCGCCGGTTATTCCAGGCAGCGCCGGTTATTCCAGGCAGCGCCGGTTATTCCAGGCAGCGCCGGTTATTCCAGGCAGCGCCGGTTATTCCAGGCAGCGCCGGTTATTCCAGGCAGCGCCGGTTATTCCAGGCAGCGCCGGTTATTCCAGGCAGCGCCGGTTATTCCAGGCAGCGCCGGTTATTCCAGGCAGCGCCGGTTATTCCAGGCGGAGCGCCGGTTATTCCAGGCAGCGCCGGTTATTCCAGGCAGCGCCGGTTATTCCAGGCAGCGCCGGTTATTCCAGGCAGCGCCGGTTATTCCAGGCAGCGGCCGGTTATTCCAGGCAGCGCCGGTTATTCCAGGCAGCGCCGGTTATTCCAGGCAGCGTCGGTTATTCCAGGCAGCGCCGGTTATTCCAGGCAGCGCCGGTTATTCCAGGCAGCGCCGGTTATTCCAGGCAGCGCCGGTTATTCCAGGCAGCGCCGGTTATTCCAGGCAGCGCCGGTTATTCCAGGCAGCGCCGGTTATTCCAGGCAGCGCCGGTTATTCCAGGCAGCGCCGGTTATTCCAGGCAGCGCCGGTTATTCCAGGCAGCGCCGGTTATTCCAGGCAGCGCCGGTTATTCCAGGCAGCGCCGGTTATTCCAGGCAGCGCCGGTTATTCCAGGCAGCGCCGGTTATTCCAGGCAGCGCCGGTTATTCCAGGCAGCGCCGGTTATTCCAGGCAGCGCCGGTTATTCCAGGCAGCGCCGGTTATTCCAGGCAGCGCCGGTTATTCCAGGCAGCGCCGGTTATTCCAGGCAGCGCCGGTTATTCCAGGCAGCGCCGGTTATTCCAGGCAGCGCCGGTTATTCCAGGCAAGCACTTCCCAGTGGA
>NW_005434663.1:0-85000 GCF_000315625.1 Guillardia theta CCMP2712
TTTGTGGACTTGCTGGCCTGGCGCCCCAGCGACCAGCATGCGCTGCGCAGCGGCGTGGAGTTGGACCGCTGCAAGGGACTGGCGCAGCAGCTGATAGCGATAGACGGCAGCTATCTCAGCCGTTGTCATGCCGCCCAAGGTTAGCAGGGGAGTCAGCTCTGCCAAGCTGCCCCCTTTGCCCCAGGGTCCTCTCTTGGCTCGAATCTTGAAAGATCGATCGTGCACGATGCTCACATGTACAGCTGTGAACTTGCGACCATCGATCGCGAAGTCCTCTCTTCCCTGCCAGAGCTTCTCCGCTTGTGCATTGCGGAGGAAGGAAACAGTCACCGGGATCTCTCCAGCACTCGCTATCTCGGGTCTATACGGAGCCTTCCACATGATTGCTTTACTCTCTTGCACTGAGTCTACGATCAGTCCAATCTCTTCGAATTTCTTCTTCAACTTTTCTTCATGGTTGACATACACCGAGGAGATGCCCAGGAGAGTCATGGAGATGAAGGAAGTTACCTCGTTGCCTGCTGAGGCGGTGTATGTCTCGACCTTCTCCTTCTTGGCTTCCTCAATCTGCTGCATAAACCACTCTCTGGATGCGTCACTCCATCCAGTCATCGCTTCTTGCAGAAGCTCACGTCGTGCCTGCTGACATGTCGAGCGGATGGCTTCTGCGATAGCGTCGGGGGTGCATCCCTCCACAGCCTTGCAAGCCTGGGCTGTCCTGCTGTTCGGATAACGCTTCGCGAAGCTCTTCACCCTCTCGACGAGATCAGCTTCGAGGACAGAGGCATCCACAAGTCCGCTCTGCGTGTATTGGCATGATCTCCGATACAGCAGGTTGCGAACATTTTCATCATACTGAAGAACCATACTTAGAAAGCTATTTGAAGTATACAAACCTCTCGCTTGCAGCTTCCTTGGCGCCCTGGCGGCTTCCCCTACACCTGGCAGGGAGCCATGCACCTCCAGCAGTTGCTTGATTGCTGCTGTCTTGATGCTTTCCCATTCCGTGTCTTCCACCCTTAGTACCCTGAAATTCTCATGCCATTCCCTTTCCATGATCGATCCTTTCACTCCTGCTATGAATGTTGCTTGTTCAACTTCATGGTCAGGGAGCAGAGCTGTGATTTCTGCTCTTAGAGCGGCATATTTCTCTTCTTTTTCCTGAAATTTCTTCTTCAGGCATTCCAGGCTTGTTTGTTCGACTCCGTCATATTCCGATGTCCTTGCGAATTCAATGATGACGATGCGTTTGATGTTTGTAAAGTAGCAGCAACCGTCTGGTATCCATTGTCCTTCTTGGTGCATGGAAGTCCCCATCGCTTCCATCACGATGCGCATTGGAGTTTCCCACCATGTAGTGACCTGTAGCCTTTGTTTCCTCCAACTCTGCTGCAGTCTTACCTTGATCTTCTTCATGACTTGATTGTGTGCTTGTTGGATCATTGCTTGAAACTGCCGACATGCCAGCTGAATATGCCCCCAGGTTTCTTCTCGGTCTGGACAGTGGGGGCAGCATGATGAGTTAGTCTTCCCCCATTGAAAGAGCTTCTTCCTCGTCGGTGCTGAGAAGGTTATCGCTTGGATAGCTGTTCGCGTAACTGAACCCAGGCTTTGTCTTAGCGCTTTGCCTAAGAGATTTCTTCCCACATGCATTTCGAGCATGAACTTCTCTGTCAAGGTGAGGTCTCCCGCTCGAATCCTTGCCACCATTGTCTGTTGTCTGATAATGTAGTCCCATTTCTTCAAGCGATCGAATCCTGATGTAGGATTTTCTTCTCCTGCAATGATGAATTCCATTGGGCTATCGTAGATTGCTTTCTCCCATCCCGAGGCAACTGTTTGTTTCCCTTGCTTGGCCAATTCTTTGGCCTCTTGAATGTGTCTCTGAGATTCTTTTGCTAGTTGGAGTCGGATCCTGATTCCCCTTCCTTCGAGTTTCTTCATGCAAGTGAGTAACCGATCATGTAAGTCCTCCAGCAGTTCGTCTTCGTATCGCATGGTATCCATTCGCAACGTATTTGTCATAAAGCGGTGGAAACGTGTGGACTGGTACATTATAGTGACTTGATTTCCCCTTTTGATTTGTATTCCTTCCTCAAGGACATGTTGCAGAAGTAAGCCAATTGCGATTGTGTTCGCTCGGATGATGCTGCACTTCCCATTGATTTTCATCCCTCCTCCTGACGTCATCTCTTTTTGTTGGAGAACATATCCTATTCGCATGGATCTGTTTTTTCTGCCCTGTGTGATGTCTCCTTCAATAGCTGCTGGGAAATGCCTTCCGCCTTGATGATTGCTGCGCGGCTGGATCTGATCCCTTCGTCTGTTACACAGCTCCTCATACGTTGGGAGGATGTTGTCCTGAAGCTGGACTCGTAAGTATGTTGGGAGTGTGTGCCTAACTAGTATCCATAACTCCTCTGCAGTCTTCATCAAACACCTATTCCCTGTTTGCCAGAAGTTTGCTGCATAAGCTATTTGAGCGCCTTTCGGGACCCGGCTGATAATTTCAAAACCTTCTGGTATCTCATCAATGTAATTCTTCCATCCTATCAGAATGACATGTATTGTATCCAGGATTTGTTCACGAAATCTCTTTTGTTTGTCCATCCAAACCACCACTCTGTGCAGTTCCCTTGCTCTCTTCTTGTCCAGAGCCTGGGGATGTGTGTGTAGGGTAGGCCAGTTACGAAATGTACTGATGTCGCATGCTGTAATCTCTGCTAGATGTTGTAAAAACTCGTATGCCAATGGTTGTGTTGTTTCTTGGCGAACCTCTGATACTACCTCCTCGAGTTGTTGCCACCATGTTGTAGCTTCTGTTTCGCCGTCGTCCAATGCATTAACTATTTCCAGCAGCAGATGTATGCTTTGATTGCAGTCTCTTCGGTTATTACCGTCCTCTTCCCTTGTTGCAGATGCGAAGGGAGCCGAGTCCAGTGACGCTTCCAACCATTCTATTGGTGGATCCACGGTCTTGCTTTCTTCAATTTGAGATCGCTCAAAGATGGCTATGTTCCCTTGAACTTTGAAAGGTAATTGCTTGTAGTGTAACAGAATCTTTCTTGCTGATTCCCTCCTTCATCATAACAGGTGGGGTCATGTTGGAGCCACCGCCTCAAAATTACCCGGGTACAAGCCTTCGTATTCGTTTCCTCTCTCCCTTGGTCCGGTCTGGCTAGTTTCTTGTGTGGCTGAAGTTCATGTGGGCTAGCCTCCCTTTTTCCTTTCCTTCTCTTGTTTAGAGGCTTCCCCTCCTCCCTGGCTGGCCTTCTTCTCTTCCCTGTTCCTGCCTGCTCAAGTCCGAGTTTTGCCCAGATGACATTCGCTTGCAGATATTGTGCAAGGATTTCTTCTGCTTGTTCCCTTTGCTTTGGGAATGGCCAGAGTCGGATGGGCAGGTGCAGGGAGATGCCCTCGGTATCTGGGACGGGTAAGACACTTGTCATGGAGTGGAAGCCTACTTGGGGCAGTAGTCTCCATGCCTTTGCAAAACTCTCCCAGCCTTGCCGAGCAGGAGATGTAGGTAGGGAGTTTTCTCCGGACAGCAGGGAGTTTTCTTCTGAGAGCATCTTGTCCTCCAGGTCATGTAAGATGGCTATTGTCCCCGGTTTCATCTTGCTTTCAATCATTTCCCAACTGATGGTGGTCTGCATTTTTTCCGCTATCCAGATTGCGAGTCTCTCCGGTCCTCTTATCTCTTCGTTCTCTTTGAGTCTGCCCGATCTGATTTCTCGTTGTAGCTGGTTTATTGTTTGACACCCCCATTGGTTGCACCATGATGTTAGTTTGTGGATCAGACTGCTTTTGATATCATCATCCACCCTGCATTTCTTATTCGTTTCTTTCTCTAGATACCGAATCGCCGCCCTTCCCAAGATGGGTGCTGGATGGGGGAGTTGGAGGCCTCCTTTGTCCCAAGGTAGGTGAAAGATAGCGTTGCTTGTACTCTTGCTCAATCCCATAGCTCTTTTGAATGCTCTGGTCCAGAGGGTATCTAAGGTTTGTAAGTCTGACCAAGACCAGCTCACCAGTACCGCCGAGTATCTAAAGATATTGACGATGCCTACCTTCACCAGGTAATATTTTTGGGCTGCCGAGTAAGCAGATGATTCAATCAGCTTTGTCAGTTCTTTTGTCTTCTCCAAGATGTGTTCTTTCTCTCCCCACGTGAAGGGGCAGGTGTGCGCCTTGTTGCCTCTTCCTCCTGGTCTCCACAAGCTGATCCGGATCCCTAGATATTTGAACCATTTTGTCGGTGGTAGGTTCACAAACTCCTTGTCGAAGAACTTGATGGTCTGTGTTCCTGGGATCTCCCTTCTTAGCCGATAATCAAAGCTGGTGATTTCAGATTTCTTCGTGTTCAGTTCTAATCCACTCCATCGACAGAATCGCTCTACCACTTGGACAAGCGTTTTCATCTCTCTCACTGAATGTGCTATCAGGACAAGGTCGTCTGCAAATGACAGATTATTAGGGTGTTGAGTTGCAATCTCGTCTTGTTGTTGATCAAGTTGTTTGGACAAGATGCTGAGCAGAAGATTTGTTTTTGGCGGACTTGCGGGGCTGCCTTGGGGTAATCCTCTGAGAAGTGGGATGGCTGCTGTTTCGAACCTCTCTGTCTGAATTTGCAGCGCTATCCCTTGGCTACAACTGATTGCGACGTCTACATCACACTGGTGAAAGCCATATACTTCCATGATTTTTGCAATGGATTCGACTGCCACATTGTTAAAGAAGTTTGCAAAGTCGAGGTACAGCAGGATGAGGTCGTGTTGATTACTCTGAGCCTCCTCGATGATGTTGAGTAGACGATGACCCTGCCTGATCGTTCCTCCCTCTGGTCTGAAACCTTCCTGGTTGTTAGTGAGTAGCTTATGTTTTTCAGCAGCTTTTGCCAGTCTGTGCGCTATGACTGCCTGGAAGATCCTCGTTATCGAGGAGAGGACGCATATAGGTCTTTGATTCTCCAAGATGTGACATATCTCATTTTTTGGGAGGAGCCTAACTCTCGCGAGCATCTTTAGTGTTTGCTTGTCTCCGATCAAGGCTCGGCTGATTGTCTTGCCTATTTCCTCCTTTGCACTGTCAGGCAGAGCTTTCAGAATCTCGTTTGAAATCAAATCCATGCCTGCTGCTTTCCGGTTGGCCAGTTTTTGAATCCATACTTGGATCTCGCCTGGCTCCAGCGGGTAAGCTATCTCTACATCCCTGGTCGGGTGTTGATTGATTTGCTCTGGGGGTTCGAAGTCCGGTGGTTTGACGGAAGTCAGTGATTGACAGCTTTTGCAGAAGAAGAGGATTGATGCTTCTTCGTTTTTCTGGCTTTTGTCATATAACGGAATCAGTCGTCCTTTTGTTTGACATTCAGCTCTTGCACAGGTTCCGTTCATGGTACATCCGTTGACTGCAAAGAAGGTTGCCGTGTGGGTTTCATCTTCTAGATCTCTTGCCAATCTCATGGGGAGGAATTGCTCGATGTTTTTGTATCCTTCCAGGCGCCACCCTCCTGGCTGTGTGATCAGTCCTCGGATGATGGGTACGATTGCGTGTGCAGGCGCCAGAGTTATGAACAGCTTTTGTGTCAGTGTTGCCTGGTTCCTCGCCCCGAGAACCTCGACGTGCAGCATGGTTTGATGTCTTGCACTCCAAAAGGTTTTGCTTGATTCTTTGGAGTTGTTCTGGAGGAATGTCTCGATTAACGGGTTCAGTTCTTGAAGATATGCTGTCTCCGGCTGTTGCAGCGCTGGCTGGAGATCTCTCCATGACGTTGTTTGGGTGGCACTTCTCTGGCAGTTGACTCAGCATTGGGGCTTTGGGCTTAAAGTCTGACTTCTTGCCCATTGCATTTTGAGACTCTTTACTCCCTATCGTGCCCAAGCGTCTTCTTCGTTCTTCGCATGTTTTCAGGAATATCTCTTGGTCTTGTGCTGCGCAGATCTCCTTGAATTTGGTCATATTCTCTCTTATTTCTGCATGTAAGCTCGACTCCTTGTGTGCGCGATCAATAAAGTCTGGAATTTCTGAAGCGTTTCTTAAGTCCTTGTGAAGTTGCTTGATTTTGCGCTTCAGATCCATCTGAATTTTGGATGCATGTCTTTTCCCGCTGGAGCCTCGTAGCGGAATTTCCTTGATGGGGAGGGCTGTTGTTATCAATTCGAGAATGTCGCAATCTTGATGTAGAGCTTGTGCCGCTTTTATCTTCTCATCAAGTGCTATTGCCCATTCCACGCCTAGTCTTCCCGATAGCTTGTCCATCTCGACCACCCTTTTCTTTCGTCGAGGGGTTGCTTCTCGATCCCTCCTTTGCGGGAGGATTTCAATCTTTGGGATGGCTTGCTTACCCTCAGCATCGAGAGAGCTCACATTCACTACAAGTGCTCTGTGGTCGACTGCGGCTCCTATGATGCAATCCTCTGCGGTCTGCGATATTAAGCTTACTGTGCGAGATGGATGGTGTAATGCAAAGACATGATCCAGTTTTGCTTGGTGATGACCCTGCTTGTACCATGTGGAGAAGGTGAAGTGCGTGCTGCTTCTGCTCATCTTCTCGCAAGTGACCATCTGGGATCGTCCAAGTTCGTTTAAGCCTTGTTCCATTCTCTCATCTGCACGGTGCATACTCGATTTGCTCCCGTATCCGACTCTCATGGGGATCTCTGGATGTTGTCGAGATGCATTGAAGTCGCCTCCTATGATGGTGAGCTTGACACTTGGCTCCGTCTTGAGCATCTGGCTCAGCGTTGCCCACATCTCGTCTTGATCCTCCCCTTGCGCTGCAGTAGGAAAGTGGGTGTTACAGATCCCTATCGGTTCTTTTTTTCCGATCTGTAAAAGTTGTATTCTTTTTTGGAGATTCTGCTCTTCCAACATGTCAGCGCGGCGGCAGAGCAGGGGGGAGGGACGAGGGAGAAGGTCCGCATGTACTAGCGTCACAAGGCGAAGATCACTCTTACCCTTTCTCCCCTCCCCTGCACCTTTCGTCATGAACACTCGGTAGCATCCCCATTCTTTCTTGATCATCATTCGGAGATCTGCCTCCTTTCGTTTTCCCCCGACCAAAACTTCTTGAAGTAGCACGACTGTTGGTTGATATGTTTCAATCAGGTATCCTAGGATGTGTTTCAGCACAAATTGACTGCATCCATTGACATTGTGAGAAATGATGTTGCCAGGGGCGTTGTCCTTCCTGTGCGTTTCCACCCATGCTGATTGCACTGACCTGTCGGTGGTAGTCGTGGGTGGTTTGCTGCCTGCTGGTAGGATTTGCTCCTCCGCCCCCGTTGCCCATTGAAGGTGAGACGAGTTCCCATCTTGCATCTTTGTTGGGCCTGGTAGCTCCTCCTCTCCCCTTGTCTCCTTGTCGTTCTTCGAGATTGGCGCTGTGTGCATTGCTTGTGGCGGAGGAGGTGGCTGGAGTGGAGAGACGGGGCATGAAGCAGGAGGTGGGGGAGGGGAGGACGTCAGGATGTCTACCTGTGCTGACCTGTCTTGTAGTTGCAGGACCGTCGCGGCTATGAGCTTCGTTGATCCTTGTCCTCCTTGCTCCTGCTCGTCTTCCAATCTCTCCTGTAGCCGTGCATCTTCAGATGCCTGGGTCGCCTGTAGATCGCCTGCGCGTTCTTGGCCGTCTTCTCGCCTTTCCATCCGGTTAGGTATACGTTCCATGGTGAGCTCTGCAGCTTGCCATTCCTTGTAACCTGTATCTTGCGCGTGCTGTAGAGCCATGGTGAGCTCTGCAGCTTGCCATTCCTTGTAACCTGTATCTTGCGCGTGCTGTAGAGCTCATCCAGCAGCAGATGTCTTGTTCATGCGTGTTTTCCTTCGGGGGGGACGCCTTGTTGCCTCCCTGTGTTGAAGATATCTTGTTGTTGTGTTTTCCTTCGTGTCTGCAGCCCAGTTGACACACATGCCCTCCATGCCGTGTCGTCACAGTGTTCTTGTTGATCGCTAAGCCCAGTTGACACACATGCCCTCCATGCCGTGTCGTCACAGTGTTCTTGTTGATCGCTAATTGCCTCGGTGATAATCGTCGCCATGAGTATTCGCTGTGCGCCCCCCAATTGAAACTGTGCCTCCCTTTGGCTTCTGACTGTCCCCAGGTCTCTCTCAAGGGCCGTGCTAAGCGAGTCGACGATGTGTATTCTTTTTGTGTTAACATCTGCCACGATTAGGATCCAATGATTGCCGTTCTCTACGCAAGGGAATAAGAATGGTTGAGCTGCCCCGGCTAGCAGTCGTTTTGCTCTCCGTGCCCTTCCCTCCTGATCTCTCAAACCCGCTACTATTCTCGGGAGAACAATGGTCCCTCTCTGCAGCCCAAATTGGTTTCTAGTTTGCTCGCTGGCATACCTCGTGCCTTGGAGCCATGCTATTTGAAATCTGTCTTCCGCTGGTTCTAAATTTCGGTTTACCTCAACGATTAATGCCTCCATAACGTCCTCAGAGAGAAATCCATCTTCTCCTGAGTTGAGCAGCGCCGCTGCTCCGTACTCTCTATTGTTTTCCCGTAGACTCCAGGGGATCTCCCCTATCAAGTCGAATGTTTGTATTTTTCTGTTTTTTGGATTCTTTTTGTCATTCTTTTTCTCACCTTCTTGTCTCTTTCTGCTTGATTCCACCACGCCCTGGTGCCCACTGTCCCACCTGCCCTCAACTCCTCCTCCTCCTCCTGCTTCCATTAGGCTTGCGCTGCTGGGAAGGAGTCAAGCGACATCTCTTCCGATTCTGCCGCCATGCTCCCAGCCTCGGGTACATCTTCCATTCGAGCGTCTTTCATCTGTAGCTCACTGCTCAAAACAAATTTCAATTCGTTTCTATCTCCCAGCATTCCTACGAGGGAGAGCGCCGTTGCCTCCAGGAATTTATTCAAAGCAATGAAGAGGAGATCAGTTTTCAATGGCTTCTCTTCATTTGGTGCGAAAGCGCTGTTCTTGCGTTTCGCTACCTTCCACGTATGTTTGCCTGCAATCACCCTGACTCGTTCACGCAGTCGCTTGCTCACGGCATTCTCTGCCGCGTTGGCACCCTTATCAGCCCACTCTTGTAGCGTGGGGAAGGATGCATTTCCTGGGCTCTCCGGAGCCATCTCTTGCACCGCGTCATCAAGATGGAGTTGAAGCTGCCCTTGCTGTTGCAGCTCGCTCCTAGTTACGTCAGCAATTGCTTCCTTAAGTTCTACGACGACCACGTCCGTTCCCGCATCTGGGAGGTTTATTTCATTGATAATGGAACTGAGCTCGATCTCTTTCCACACAGTTCCTTCTGCTCTGGTCCCCGTCGTTTGTGACCTGGCCTCAGGGTTAGACTGATCGCGAGTT
Source organism: Guillardia theta CCMP2712 (assembly GCF_000315625.1). Lineage (NCBI taxonomy): Eukaryota > Cryptophyceae > Pyrenomonadales > Geminigeraceae > Guillardia > Guillardia theta. The sequence continues at coordinate 9,321 of NW_005434663.1, forward strand.
GCCTGAGGCGACACTTGGAGGTTCAGACTGCTCGCTGTCGTTTGGATTTCAACTGTGCCTTGCCAGCAGAGGAGCTGTGTGGGGAATTCAGCCATCATCTTTCTTGCACTACTTTCACTGCGTAGCCGGAGAATGATACCAGACCCATCCCAGATCCCTGTTTCTGGATCGCATTGGAGGTGGATCCGTTGGAGATCTTTTTCCACCTGTGGATCAAAGCAAGCGACAGCCCTCCGAATGTTTCGGATGACTTTTGCTCTGCCCGTTTCATCACTTGCGCAGATTTTTTCAATCTCATTTCGGGAGAACTTCCCTGACGGCACAGGAGAGGAGATTTGTACCGAGTACAGCATCTCTGCTCCCGTTGCCATTGCCGTGCCCTCTTGTCGCACCGCATTCTTCATATTCTTGTGCAGCGCCGTTGCTTCCATCTGCACTGAGAACCATTTCAGTATTTTGTCATTCTCTGAGACCAGTCCCAAAGTGACTCCTGCACGATCCTTTCCATGTCGATCGAATGCTTGAAGAACGATGTCCGCTGCTTCAAGGCTCGAGCACGTTGCGATCCAGTCGACCTCTCTGTTCTGGTTGACTGTTTCTATTCCTACCGCAGCGAACACCTTCTTTGGCGGTAGGTTCCTCTTGGGGGGGAGGTTCACTGTCATTCCCGCGTTTGGGATCAGATCAATGATCGCTAATCCCTGCTTCAGGCATAGCTGCCTGTAGATCTCACATATGTCACCTGTGCTCGAATCGTTGAGCATCAGGAGTTGGGCCACCTCAGCTAGGATTCCAACTCTGCCCATGTTCTCCTTCTTTGGCCGCATCTTGAACGAGATCGGTGGGTTGGCTGCTGGGTTCACTGCTAGAATCCTCCTGCCTGCCACCTTGAAGGTACCTTCTCCTTTCCAGAGTTTCTCAGCCGCCTCATTGCGGACAAATGTGATCACTGCTGGGATCTCCGCTGCCTGCACAAGGTCAGGCTTCAAGGGAGCCTTGAAGATCAGGCTCCTGCTGTCTTGCGTCTGATCGACGATCAAGCCTTGCTCTTCAAGCTTGAGGCATAAGTTTTCCACCTGTCTGGAAAAGTATGCAGGGATCCCAAGTACCTTCATGGTAATCGTCTGCACACTTGTGCCCTGGTCATCATATGATCTGGCCTCCATCTGCCTTTGTCTGTCAGCTTGGAACTCTGACAGGTACCACTGCCTGACATCGTCACCCCACTGCCTGAGCCCTTTCGGATTCTCCAGTGACGAGGGTTCAGCAAAGCTGCATGTCTGACTGATGGCTTCGGCTAAGGCTTCCAAGGATATTTCTTTGGCTTTCAGAGCTTTGCTCGTCCTGCTTTTGGGGTTCTGCCTTGCGAATTCATCCAGTCTCCGCATCAGTTCGGCTGATGACGGCATCGTGGCAGCTTCCGTCTGCCTCTTGAGGTAGCTGGAGGTACGGTACTGCACGATCTCGTCAGGGTTCACAATAGATATTGGCCACATGTTTCGAAGCATTCTCGATGGTTTCCCGAGCTTCCTGCGTTCCTGGCGACTCTTGCTCTACCACGCAGGGACCCCGCTGATCTGCATGCCTCAGATAAAGGGATCCTGCATGCCTCAGATAAAGGGATCAGATAAAGGGATCCTGCCTCAGATAAAGGGATCCTGCCTCAGATAAAGGGATCCTGCCTCAGATAAAGGGATCCTGCCTCAGATAAAGGGATCCTGCCTCAGATAAAGGGATCCTGCCTCAGATAAAGGGATCCTGCCTCAGATAAAGGGATCCTGCCTCAGATAAAGGGATCCTCTAAACCCTAAACCCTAAACCCTAAACCCTAAACCCTAAACCCTATTATTATTATTATTATGTGAGTTTATTAGAATGCTGGAATGTTGCTCGGCCTCGTTGTGGGCTTTTGCAATTTGATCCTAGTCTAAAGAGGCGCGCGAGCACTGGGAGTACACGGCCTACAATGCGAACCCTGCTTCTGAGGCGTCTTTCTACTCTCTACTTCTGCTGTCTTCTCTTGGCTTCCTCAGCCTCAGTCAGGAGAGTTGCCTCCCTCACCTTGGCCTTCGGTCGCCACCTACTCCTCCTCCATTCAGCTTCCTCAGCCTCAGTCAGGAGAGTTGCCTCTCCTCACCTTGGCCTTCGGTCGCCTCCTACCTTCTCTCCTTACCTTGAGCTCAGCTCAAGCTCGGTACGGGCTCGCCCCGTCTTCTTCCTCGCCCTCGCCTTGCTCTTCCTCCATGTCTTCCTCTTCTTCGTCATCTTCCCTCATCTCCACCCGCAGTCGGTCCTTCTTGTCCACCTTCAGCGAGCAGGCCAACACATGCATCTCTGCGAATTTACTCAGTGCTATGAACAGGAAGCTAAGAGATCGACGCTCTATGTCGTCGCTCTCCGCCTCCTGCTCAAGCTCAGCAGCTGCCGTTGCCCGTGGCGAGAACGCGCTGCCCCTCCTTGCCTTCTTGCTCTCTCCTTGCACGCGAGTCCAGCGCTTGCTCTGCAGCCACTTATCTTCTTGAACCTCAATGCTGGCAAGCTTCAGGTTCATTATTCTTGCTAATTCCAACATGGCTCGCTTGACTCGCGTGGTCGATGTGTTACCTCCTCCGCACAGTGCTTCCATCTCCTTCCTCGAGAAGCGGCCTGTGCTCATGCTTGACTTCGACTTGATCTGCACCCTGAAACTGCCGCTTGGAGCCTGCTCCCTGTCGCGAAGTACCTTCCTCTGCTTGGCAATCTTTCCTCTCGGCACGAAGGTGTCTGCTGTGAGCTCGACTGCAAACGTCTCTCTGAGCTTGGCGTCGTCGCTGACGAGAGTCAGGTGCACCCCCTCCATCGCCTCGCTCTCTCGCAGCGGCGCTGGCCGTCGATGGGCAGGATAGTACCCACTCGAGCTCTCTCTGCTGTTGAGCTCCGGTGCTTGCTCCAACAGCAACATACGTCTTCGGGCTCGGCCCCTTGCGACCTCTCTGCCCAGCACCCTGCACGAGCATGCCCGCCAGCGGTTGTACCTCTGCTGCGGCGAGACATTGCGAGATCAGTTGGAATTGATAGATCCGAGCTATGTCCGCCGTCGACATTCCTCCAAGAGCTAGGAGCTGCGATAGCTCGGCAAGGCTCCCTCCCTTGCCCCAAGGTCCTCGCTTGGCTCGGAGCTTGAACGACCGGTCGTGTGCAATGCTGACTTCAGTTGCTCTGAAAATTCGCCCGTCGATGCTGTACTCTCTGCTGCCTTGCCAGAGTGCGATGGCTTCTTCCGATTCCGAAGGAAGGAGATGGTGACTGAGACGGCGTCTGCTCGTGCTATCTCAGGTCTGTAAGGTGCTTTCCACATGATGGACTTGTCGTCTCTATCGACTGAGTCTACTATGAGTCCCAGCTCCGTCAACTTCATTTTCAATTTGTCTTCTTGTCGCACATACATCGAGGAGATGCCCAGGAGAGTCATGGAGATGAAGGAGGTCTCCTCGGTGTCTTCGGTGCCGATGCCAGTAAGTCTCGACATTCTGCTGTTTGGCCTCTTTCATCTGTTGCATGAACCATGCTTTCGACCTCTCTCGACGAGGTCGGCCTCCTCGACGTGGCCTCCTGAGCGCTCACCCTGCGTGTATTGGCATGATCTCCGATACAGCAGGTTGCGAACGCTCTCATCATACTGTAGTACCATACTTAGAAAGCTGTTTGAACTGCACAAACCTCTTGCTCGCAGCTTCCTCCGGTGCCCAAGTTGCGCTCTCCCTACTACGCGCCACAGAGCAGCATGCCTCTGTCAACGGGCCCGGTTCCTAATGTCAACGGGCCCGGTTCCTAAACCCTAAACCCTAAACCCTGACAAGGCCCGGCCTGCCTCTGACAAGGCCCGGCTGCCTCTGACAAGGCCCGGCCTGCCTCTGACAAGGCCCGGCCCTTAACCCTAAACCCTAAACCCTAAACCCTAAGGATACCGCTTCGCGAAGCTCTTCACCCTCTCGACGAGATCGGCGGCTCCGAGGCTCGACGTGGCCTCCAGAGCGCTCGCGGCCCTGCGTGTATTGGCATGATCTCCGATATTAGAAGCTGTTTCAACTATACCAAGAACTTGCTCGCAGCTTCCTCCGTCCCCTTGCGCTCTCCCTACCGGCTCCTAAAACCCTAAAACTGAACCCTAAACCCGATGCCTCAAGAAAGCGAGCCTGCCGGACTCGGGGAGGCTCAAGAAAGCGAGCCGCTGCCTCAACTTCGGAAAGCGAGCCTGCCTCAAGAAAGCGAGCCTGCCTCAAGAAAGCGAGCCTGGGCCTCAAGAAAGCGAGCCTTGCCTCAACCGGGGCGGAAAGCGAGCCTGCCTTGTAGTCCCGAGTCCCGTTCAGTCGTTGATTTGTGATCCAAGTTGATCATCGTCTTGTCCATCGCCAACACATGAATCATGTGACCTTCTACTGGCAAGGTTACAATTCATCAAGTTTTACGGTAATCTCATGCCCCTCGAATCTTTCGCTCTGAAGCTCTGATGACACCAATCCATGACTGTGACGAGGTAAGGCATGATTCTATGTGTGCTTTTGAAAGATTTAGGACTGTGTTTGGAAGACTCTGAGTCTCACTTGTGTCAACGTGTTCATCCGACATTCCGAGGGCCTGTTTCCATTCGCCGATGAGAAAGAAGGTTTCGATTCTTCCTGTGAATGTTGCCAATACGTGTACCGTTGAAGTCGATTCATCTTATGTAGGCCATAGACATCTCCGGAGTCCGAGGACCTTTAGTTTGTTCTGACCGGGACTATTCTCCTCTCCTTGAAGTTCACCGTGACTCCACAGATAAACGGTTGCATGCGGCCATGACCGTGATTGCAACTTCCGGCGGAAATCCAACAGCTTGAAAACCAAGGCATCATTCCATTGAGAGAGCAGAATCTGCTCAAGATTACCCCCCGGCTAAATCCCCCCGGCCCCGCCATAGTGCTCCCCGCGGCGGAACGCTGTACCAACGGTTAATTCCCACAGGCTAGGGGTTCAACGGCCGGGCCCGTCTGTCAGATCGAATATAGCAGTTCCACCCCCGTGCCGTGACGGCCCGTTATATAACAGATACCTTCTTTACTCAAAGTTAAGTTAAAATCAGTACGAGGACCGTTAAATCAGGAGAGACGAGCCTCCGAGGCTTGACCCTGACACTCAGTCGCACAGGCCACACGGCGAGAAGAGAAAAGACAGCGAGAACCAAACCCAATCCTGCCGACTGCTGTCCCCCAAACTTAACTGATACCTTCCCTTAACTGCGCAGGTACATTTTTAAAATGATATTGTTCACTGATGATTTCAAGCCTTGAGTTTGAGTCGCAGGGGAAGTCCGGAACAGTGTGGCCCGTGGGCCCCCGATAGATACAACGGCACCCGTACATGATGCCGACGTTGATGGGGTGGTCTTCTACGCCCCTAAAACGACAGGACAAGGCGCCTGTAAAATGGTTTTAAAGACCCACTGCTGCTAGAATTATTTACTCAGGTCATAGGGTAGGTACTCGATTGAAATAAAGTCTTTTCATGTCCCGAACGTGCAGCCCCCGTACGTCCCCCGGACCCAGGAAACAAAGCGAGAAATTTAATGTTTCAATAGAAACAGAAAGACGATCAATATTGTTTATTGCTTCTGCGGCTGCGATGCAAAAACGTTTACTGCCATTTTATGCTTTCAAAATTGAGGCTAGGGTAAAAACTCATATAAAAAGTAAGGGGCATAGATACGGTTTGAACAGTAGGGGTGTTGGCAGCAGGACCCGAGTCTAGACTCAGGGTAGGTGGGGTAGTGACTTCTTTGAGGATAGAATCGGTGCAGGTGAGCTCCGGGCTGCGACAGAAAGAAAAGCCAATGGAAGTAGGGTGGGTACCATCATGAGGGAGGGTACTTCCGGATCTGTTCCACAACCTTTGCATTATTATTATTATTAGGGTCGCCCAAATGGGAGAGGTAGGGTACTCTCCTGTTGGTCAACAAAAAGACTCGTTTTCGAGAACTACACCCCCACCCCCTCACGTGACAGCAAAGTTCCTTCAATTTTTAATACCCTTGGTTGAAGGCCACCCTACCCTTGAGTACAATCTACCTACGGGATTGTGCACCCCAACCAATAAACCCCCACCCCATTGAGGAACCTCGTTTCAGAATTAGTACCCGTGAATGACCAATCTTCAATTGTATATTGAACCCCTTTGCTAACCACCTTTTGCAACTCTAACCTATCTCGAGAATGGACCCTACCCATCTTAGTTACAAAGTCTCAATCCTCACCCCTGCTTCTCTGAACAGAAATACCATCAGAGCACCCTACCCCGACTAAAAACTACTTTTTAAGAGTTGGGACTGAATTCCATTTACGGACTACCCCACCATGGATTTTCCATTGATCTTCAGGAAATCTGGTGGGTCCCAAGTACGACCACTACAAGGTACCAGCATAAGGTGTTGTTCGAGAGTAGTAGGGTTATTCACAAGGGGTAATAAGATTCGTCCTGTGTATCTTAGGGGGTTGGGGTAGTACCCTACAGTTTCTTTGGGTTGTGATTGTACCACGGGTACTGGGGAACCCCCTTTCATGAATAAGATAATATACAGGAAAACTGGGGTACAATAACAGTGAAGAGGTTGAGGGCGGGTTCATGAACCCAATCCGAATATGGTGGGGTGATCCAGCTTTGGGGTAGGGTATCCTGGCCGCCCCATCTTGTTTCTATGGGATTTGATGGCCGCAGAGCTTCAGGGTGGGGTCGAGGGGGTGTCGGGGTGCAATTTGATTGCTTGGGGGCTCCGATAGAAATGGAAGTACCGGTGTTCCTAAAATTTTGGTCAAGGTATATGGAATCGGTTAGTTTTATGGGGTGGGGTAGGACTTGACAACACATGGGTGGGGTAGTCTGAAGGGTGTAGGGTAGAGGCGCGCAGGAGTAGGAAGGCTGAACCAAGTGAACATAACGAGCAAGCAAACAGCCGCAGAAGACTGAGATCGAGATCACAAGGAGAGCTGGAGCAAGTGACAAGCTTAATGAAAATTATTGCATGAGTTGTGGATAATCTGCAAAAATTTAAAGAACAACATTTGTGCTTGTTCACAGATACAGGAAACCAAGGAAACGTTACAAGATCAAAGGGGTTGGAGTTATCTTCGAGCTGTTGCTGAAGTCTACTGAGAAGGATCCCGAATCAATATTGGCAACTGCAAACTTGCTAGCAAGGTGTCCCCCAGTTCGTTGCTGTATAAAGGTTCGTTTGGATCATGCCCAGGCGCCCTCCCTGTTCGAGTGCGGTTCAAGCAGCAAATGCTTTCGTCAACGTCTTCATTGCCGAGAGCGATTCTGATGACCATATTTTGCCTAAGAATGGTACGAAACCTATTTTGAATATCCATGTTTAGTTACTATATGTTGTTCAGGGTCATACTCGCCATTTCACGGTTTTAGTAGAATGTTACCACAACATGCTAGTGTGAGGGATGGAGGAACGGGAGTGGATGGTATTTCGCGTGCGGGACTCAACAAAATTGTTGGCAACACGTTTAATGAAGGAATGAGAAAGGTTTATTTATTCAAATGCTTGTGGTGCGTTTTTTGATTGTTTGATTTCAGCCTTCACGAAATGGAAATCCCGGCGAATTGGGAAGCGTTGCCGCCCACAAACTTGCGAGGCATTTTTTGAGAGCTAGATGGAGGAATCCTGACGACTCGCAAGACCTCGTGGTCCTCCAACAAATGTTTTGTATGATGCAACCGCATCAAGTAGCAAACTGTGTCTTGGTTTTGCGGGAGTTCTCCAAATGGCGACCCGGACCAGCGGGAAGGGGAGGCGATAGAGCAAGTGGGAAGCTGGGCGAGTCGCGGAAATTGAAGCTTGAAGATGAAATGCGATGTGTCAAACAAAAGATTGAAGATGCGCGAGACAAAGATTTGTGCGAAGAAGATGAAGACGACAATAGCGACGCATTTTCAATGAGAAGCACAGTTGTGAACGTGCAACGTGTACAGGAATCTGATGTAAGCTCAAACAAGAAAACATCGTGTGGAGCTTCCAGTGAAATTCCCCAATTCCCGGGATTATTGACACATGCAACAAGTGTACAGGAGATTTTGAATCAGAGTTCAATGAACGCAGCTGCCGAGCATTTGACAAATCACAAGCTTTCGAGTGCAGATATCCTCAACACATTATTCCTTCAGGTTGCAGCTTCAAGAGTCTCACAAACTCATGTGTCATCGGGAAACGCGGGGCCGCTGAACGGAGTTTTCCCATCGACCATGGGGATTCCGAATTCGTTTGTTAATGACACGCTGGCCTTGGACAAACACGGGTTTTCCATGTCACCTCCCATGGGGCTTAATCAATTGTGGAATCATCAAGTCGAGTCTTCACAGTCGTCTAAACTGGACACAGAGGGTCATCGTATGTTAAGCAACTTAGGACGATCTCAGGGACCAATTCTGCCTCCTTTGAAGCAAGTCCTGCTTGAGTCTGCGATCAAATCGACCTAAACCTTAATAATTTTCTTTGAATTAATTGTCATGGCATTTTTGTACTGCAACCATGTAAACTTATTTGAAATCTTCCATGCGAGTAATTTTATATATATCACTCACGGGTTGTCATAATGCCATCCCACCCGCACCTCATCAAATGAGCAAGTTTTGGTGATCCTGTGCTAGCCAGTTCTGCGGGCGATTTCTGTTTCCACGCTTGAGGCATGTTAGGAATTAGATGTTAAAAGAATAAGCACTTACCACCACGAGTTCAGTGCCATGAAAGCTGACTGATCTTGGAACGTGTCTTCTAGCCTGTAACTCCGTGTCAATGGAAAGGTCAATGGAAACGATTCACACTACGAATAACAATTATAAGTGAATGCATCCCATTCATCAAACAAAACTGCATATCATCAATACAGGAAAGTAGGAATTTCTTGAATCTCAAACGAAGAAATTGCAAGCCACTATTGAGACGTTTCAAAAACAATCATCGTCCTGATTAGCCATTCTTCATTCAATTATCAGAAGCAACTATCGCAGTGTAGCAGAATCCAGATATATCGATACAACTTATAAAGTAGTAGCTCACAGAACGACATGCCAAAGCGATTGAAATTGCAAGAATTCAATGATCAAACATCAATTGTTTCAGACAAAGAGGCAGAAAGCACAAAGATAAGCAAGCAGAAGAAGATGAAACAAAAAAAAAAGAACTTGGTCGTACATCGTTCAATGCCTCCTTCAGCGCCATCGGCGGTTTGTTCGCCGCCCATAACTGCTGCATGTCTCCTCGCTTTGGCTTTTCAGGGTGAGAAAACTGTCGGTAACTGATTGTAACGTTTCGAAACCGCTACCACCAACCTTCAAGAGACCGCAACCAAGGTTGGAATACAACGGTTTGAAGGAATTGCAACAAGTTTATAACGTTCGCAATAAGATTTCCTCGTAGTCCTCATGTCCGCAGCCTCCTCCCCACAACCACCTGTGCTTTCCCCCACCTCCTTGTCGCCTTCCTTCCTCCCTTCTCCCCTTCCTTGTCGCCTTCCCTTCCTCCCTTCTCCCCTTCCTTGTCGCCTTCCCTTCCTCCCCTCTCCCCTTCCTTGTCGCCTTCCCTTTCTCCCCTCTCCCCTTCCTTGTCGCCTTCCCTTCCTCCCCTTTCCCCTTCCTCGTCGCCTTCCCTTCCTCCCCTCTCCCCTTCCTTGTCGCCTTCCCTTCCTCCCCTCTCCCCTTCCTCGTCGCCTTCCCTTCCTCCCCTCTCCCCTTCCTTGTCGCCTTCCCTTCCTCCCTCTCCCCTTTCGCCCTTGCCCCGCCCTCTCGCTCTCACTCTCGCTCGGTCGCGTGCATTCCGTACTCCTTGCGCAAATTCTGCAGCATACATGCCCATTCATTTCTTCTTTTGTATTCTCGATCGAAATATAATGCTAGGGCCAACACTGTTGGTGTACCACGTCTTCGTAAACTTCATTCCCCTTTCTTTCGTAATGCTTTCCTGTGCTCTTTTCGGAAACTGTTTTGACAAATCGAGTGACAGTCTGTCGAGATCTTTTCAACACGATTCTTTTTTTCAGCCTCAGAGGACATTGTAGGCTGTTCAAAGGTTCTGTTCCCGTTTCTTTTTGTCATTTTGACCCATGGACTGCTAGTTCTTCTCGTGCTAGCACTTACATTCATCCAGCCAACCACGCAGTTCAGGTTTTTCTCTTTTGACTCCGAGACGGCCTTATCAGATGGCAGCATGAGCGATGCCCAACCATCACGCCCAAGCATCGACAGGTGCCCTCCATTGTGCCCACCCTGCCCTTCTTGCGTCCCTTGCCTGCCCTGCTTCTGCAGTTTTGAATTAAAGGCTCCCAGAGAAACTCTCCAGTCAATCAAGGAGCTGGCGATCGCCTGGTCTGCTGCTCATGGCCTGCAAGTCATATCTGCAGCTCGCGCTCGTCCATGCATTGAAGTTTGGTCAGGTTCTTCGGCCAACAGGACTTGAATTAGCACCAGTGAGTCTGCTGCCAATGCCGTTCCCGCGGCAGACGTACCACTTGGTCAAGGACATCATGCGAGACTTCAACAACCTGGTGCACAAGGTTAGTGCAGGGCGATGATGATGAAGTTGCTGATGAACCCAGGTGTCAATGAACCGTGGGTTTTTAAATGAGCATCTTTCTTCTGTTGCAAGAAGCGACGAGTTCCAGCGAAACTATCTGCAGATCTTTAACACCGTCAGTGTCACTTGCGGGTATTCTCATCTGATGAGTGTTGTAGGTGGCAGATGAAGGTGTGAGGCAGCCGATCTCGCTGGGTATTCACAGGTGACTTCACCCTTGCCCTTGGCCTCTTTACTGAGCTTGAGATCAGGTCAGACTACATGCTGCACGATGCCAATGATGGAAGTGCTCTCGAGCCGAAACAAGTGATGATGATGTACCGATACTCACATTTTGATAATTCTGAAGGTTGAAATCAACACAGTCGCCTCGAGCTTCGCGGCCTTGTCCGAGGTTCTATATCTTCATGCTGTTTCTGTCCTTGCCTTTACTTGCGAACAATCCTCATTGACTCTCCTGCTTGGTCATTCTTTCTTGTCTTCTTTCTCGTCTACTTCTATTTTGCTGCCACGACGTAATGATTGGATGTGAACACCAGCGGGTCTCTGCGCTCCACAAGTTTCTGGTGGAGAGGGTGAGAGATTGGAAACGGCTAATAGGCAGTCAACCTGAGTCCCAGGTGCCGGCTGCGAAGCTCCAGAGCGAAAATTTGCCCGAAAATCTGCCAGTCTCAGGAATTTGCAGAGGTGAGATGAGCAGAATGTTGAGAAGGAGTGAAAAAGTTGTACAGGAATGGCGCTGGCAGACAAAGCGTATAAAGAGCAGGAGAGGCCAGATGCGAATCAAAGGTAAGGAGGAATGACGAGAGGAGGAGGGAGAACGCCAAGGTCATGAGGAAGCTGCAAGGCACGTGGGCATCTTGTTTGTGGTCCAACCGAACGAACAAAACGTCTTTGACCAAAGGTCAGTCAGTTTTGCGAAATTCGCCTTCCCTCTTCTTCCTTACAGCCAATTCTTCTGCAATATTCAGTCTACGTTCTCCATTTTTTCATCGTCACCTTCCATGCAGGCACGTCGAGTTCTATCTGTGGGAGCATCACAGGATTCCTGTGCTGCGTGCGACTCTAGCCGAGGTTCTCGAGGTCGGTGCTGTTGATGGTTGAGGGAGACTGACGAGCTCGGCAGCATGCAGCCCTCGATGCGTCGAGTAAGAGGTAGGAGGAGACGGAGGTGGTGACGCTTGAGAGTTTAGGGGGATGGAGAGGAGAGGGTTTGAGGGATGGGTAGGTTGACGATGAAGGGGATGGAAATCTCCGTCGTCTATTTCCGTGCTGGCTACTCTCCCAACGACTTTCCGACACAAGCAGAGTGCGTTACTCTTGGTCTTGTCCCCCTCCTCATTTCTTCAGGTGGGACGCTCGCCTCCTCTTGGAGCGGAGTGCCGCCATCAAGTGCCCTACTGCTGCATACCAGGTAGCTCTTTTCCAATGCTTTCTGCCCTCTTCCTTCATTTTTCTCTCTTCTCGTGCTTCTTTCGCTGATCCGAAGACCTCTCAGTGTGTTGGAGCGAAGAAGATTCAGCAGGTAAAAACTCGCCTCATTCTCTGCTCTCTGACTGTCCCTTAGGTCCTCGCCTGCCCAGGCATGGTCGAAAAATTCGTCGATGAGGACAGTGCGAAGCGGATTCGCTCGTGTTTTGCAGGTCTGAGTGATGTCGATGAAGGAGTCGCTTTGTTCATGGCTCTTACTTCAGGGCTCTATGCGCTTGGCGATGGCAGCGTCGAGGCCGACAGAGCGAAGGAGGATGCGATTGCAAATCCGAGCAGGTGAGGCACGACCCATGAGAGGATGAGACTGAAGTAGGAGCAAGATACGTGCTGAAGCCTCAGCGTGAAGGAGGAGGGAACAACTTCTACGAGGAGGTTAGGAGCAGGTTGAGATGCTGGCTGTGAAGAATGGAGCAGGAGATGAAGAAGAAACTTCTGGAAGGAAACAATGAGACACTGCAAGCCTATATCCTCATGGACATCATCCAAGCTCCCTCCATCCCCTCCGTCTTCCTCAGAAATTTTCAGGTCAGTCTTGTACTGCATACACCCCTCCACTCGTTGACTATCACTCACGGCCTTGCAGGCGATAGAGACGGAGGCGACGACAGAGCTGGGTACCTATGGCGTGTTCCTAGCAAATGGGGAGAGAGTGATGTTCTCGGAATGCGTGGGGTGAGGAAGGAAGAGGGAGAGACTGAGACGGACTGCTGAATCATGACAATTTTTCAGACATCTCCTACGATCTAAGCAGGCGACTTCTAAGGAAACTGGTGACCTCTCTTGCCTTCCCGACCTCTCTTGCCTTCCCGACACTTGCTCCTCACTGCCCCGCAGTGACTCTGCTTTCTTCTTCACAGGTGTCGCTGCTGGCTTTGGTGTCCTCGACAGTCCTATCCTGTACTAAGATCGTGTGCCCAATGAAGCTCCTCAGTTCGCGAGTCCTGCCTACAGGTCATGCGTAATGGCACGGGTAAAGTACTGGGTGGGCATGGTGAATCTGCTCCATTGTGAGGGAACTACGAGGAGGAAGAGGAGGAGAGGTACCCGCTATCCTTGCCAAATGGATTCGCTCCCTGCACCCAGAGTTAGAAGCAAGGTGGGTCAGGGGAAATGGAAGGAGGGAATGGGTAGAGGACGAGGAGAAGGACACGCAGAGGAAGTGCAGGTGATAAGCTCCACCTGAGAGGGGTTCGACATCGGGAAGAGTTGCGGCTTGGCAGAGTAGATAGTGATAGGAACGTCCTGCTCGACCAAGGGAGCGAGGTCTTCTCCTCGCTCCTCCTCCTCCAGACAGACATGAGGCGACGCGATCTGATGCTCGAGCTGCAACCCATCGTCACTTGCCTCATGTCCCCGTCGGCACTCACCAGAAACGTCCGGTCCCTTCCTCTCGTCGGCGCGTTGTCTAGCGTTCGCATCCTCCTCTGTCCGCGGGTTTGGTTGTAATGTTCGTCGACCTGAGGCCACTGGTAGTCGAGGGATGTGGTAGTTTCAAAATCCCGGGAAGGGGGAAGTGGAGGAGGTTTCTCACTGCACGCTGGGTCAGTGATGCAGGAGGGGTGGTAACAGGAAGGGTAATGTTGAGGGTAGTGGTGCTGGTATCCAACCTTGCTACGGTCTTCAGTCTCTGTAGCAGCATTTTTTCTCGTGCTCCTACCGTCGAGTCTGGCTGATAGTTGAGTTTCACATGCTCCGCGCGGGGGTCGCTGAAGTCTAGCTTGCTCGATGTCTTCAAGTCGCTGTTGTCTGCCCGCTGCGAGTGCTCTATGCATCGTTTGAAGGTACTGCCATCCCATCAGCATTGTGACTGACTCTCCGCACCTCCCTCGCTCTCGTGGTTTGACCATCATCTCCTCCTCTCCTGCTTCTCTGCCTCCTCTTTTCTCACCTCCTTCCCTTCGGACCATCTGCAGGCATTCGGAAATGACCAGTATAATCATGAAGCGCTTTTTCCTCCGACCAGTTGCCTATCAGGCAATTCTTCTTTTGTCCCAGGTTAAAGTCCATCTGTAACAAAACAAATTACTCTTCTCCTTCCTCAAGCTCTCCCTGCGCTTGTAACTTGGCAAGTGTAGGTAAATGCGGCACAGATGTACCAAGGAAAGGACTGAAGATGAGGAAGTAGTTGTATGCAGACCCTCTCCAATGCCTGCCTGCCTGCCTGCCTGCCTGCCTGCCTGCCTGCCTGCCTGCCTGCCTGCCTGCCTGCCTGCCTGCCTGCCTGCCTGCCTGCCTGCCTGCCTGCCTGCCTGCCTGCCTGCCTGCCTGCCTGCCTGCCTGCCTGCCTGCCTGTCTGTCTGTCTGTCTGTCTGTCTGTCTGACTAAGAGTGACTGCCTGCCTGCCTGCCTGATTTCATTTGCCACCAACTGAAAAAGAACAGGAAAAACGGGTTCAAAGCAGCACGGTTACTAAACGGTTATACAAAGTGCCAATAAAAAAACGCTTTATCGATAAATTATCCCACAACAATCTCAAGCGTTGCGTTTGTGACGGTGTTGGCCCGGAAACTTGCCAAGTCACTGCCGCATGAAGTTTGGGCCGGGCCGGCCGCCGCTCTGTGCAGCGGGCCCGTACTTATCACTGGGAACAGGGAACTAACAGAGGTGATAATCAGTGAGGTTTGTACAGGTGTTCAAGCTTGTTTATTTTCATGATCATCATGGATCACTGGCCGCGGGCAAATGGCGGCCAGTCGCCCGGCCGGATAGCGCCGAGTTCACTGTCAAGTTAACAAAACTTCTCCTGTAAACCCCCTTCCTAGCCGTCTTGCTAAGGTCCTTCTGGTTTTATGTGCATTAAACTCGGTCTTGAGCAAAAACTGTCACAGTGTCTTGTTACAACTAAGGTCGATGTGATGTCTGCATTACTTTGGCACAGTACAAGTCTAACAAACTTGTGCTCCTGCATTCTAGTCTCCCAGAGAACTTCGGAAACACAAGGCTCCTTCACCCGAGTCTCTAGTTCCATACTAGCTTGAAGGGCACGGTCTTCTCTATTCTATTCTACTGGAGAAGACATTCTACTGGAGAAGACCTTCAAGCTAGTATGGAACTAGGGAAATATTCTACTGGCCTCCAGTAGAATATTTCTGGTAGTACTGCCTTCACTGATCAGACTGGGCCCCTTGTCCTCTTGTGTCCATGGATCCAGGGGTGGGACCTCCGAATCCCCCTAGCCGTTACTGACCCTGCGGCATCTGATAAGGACTGACTCGCTATCACCTGCTGTCTCCCATGGGTCCTAGGCTTCTGCTGTCTGAGTCTTCATGGTTTTCCTACGTCGTCCCTATGACAGCTGTTGCTGTCCTCTCCGTGAGTACCTTCCTGCATCTGTGCACCGAGCCTCGGAGCCACATCAACTGCTTGACTCGTAACGTAGCCTGAGGTGAGACTAGCTCCGATCAGTAGCCTCAACACAGTCACGCACAACTTGAAACACCACTGTCTGTAGACTCACTCAGCCACTGTCACTGTCACTGAGCCCGGAAGTTTCAAGTTGCCTGAGGGACTGAGCGTCCGAGCGAGAGCCACAGTGAGAATCAGACACACATACAAACACACACACAAGCACACACACACACGCATCACAGGTGCACATTATCGATGTTCAAATAGACGGGGTTGGTTAATTGTCACCTCTGGCACTCCAAACCAAGAATTGTACCTCAAACTATCGATGTGCTTACGTTCATCACCTCAAAGATTGCCAACACAAAAAGTTTGATCATTCCCCCTCTGTCATTGTTTTCAGGCTCTTTCCTCTATTCCTGTGAAATCGCGGCTCATACACGCAACCTGTCTCCGAGACTCAGGCTTCGATGGACATAGTCGATATTAAAGGAATGCGCTGTACACAGCAAATCCTGTTTTCCCACCTAACATTTCCGTTTGCGGCTATTTTTTTCACCTAACATCTTTTTTATTGCAGCTTGCAAATCCCCTCTCTGCATCGCGTATGGATCGAACGTTTGGGGAGGGAGGGACCAGAGGCCACCAGCCATGTATGTGCAGACATCCACCAAAGCTGCAAGAACCAGAAATGCAGCCTAATTCATGGATCCAACTTTAAAATGAGTATTAATATATAATTCGTACAAAATGATTCTATTTTAAGAAAATTATAAATACTTATTCGCTGACGGGTGTATTTCCAAATGAAACAGGGTGATGCAAATGATATGAATCGGGGGGGGTGGGGTGTCATTTTACAGAATATGTTTATTAAAATAATATCTCATAATAAAGATAGGTAACGGTGGCCGGGATGTATGGGGGTGGGGGTTATCAACACGGGGGTACTAAACTTGAAATGCCAACCAGGGTGAGGATATTGACTACCTTTATGACTGCGAAAAGGTGAGTAAATCATGGGTAGGGTACAGTAAAAGAGGGGTAATCATCCTATATGTCAGGGTCATCGCAATAAGGGGTGGGATCAAATCAAGCAGGTTTTATGACGACATACGATGTCCTCCAGAAAGTTCCTCCCTTCAAAAAGGTATGGAGGGCCATGTGGACATGGAATAAAGGGGGTACCATATTGATATTTTCAAAATAATTTGTAAAGTTTTAATCTGTTTCTTGTCCAAATTCTGAAACCACTTCTCGTCTTATCGAAATATAACCAATGAGGGGGTACATATCAGAAAATCCCTGGTTCGGAATTGGGGTGGGTAAGGACGGCCCGGGAAAGGTTCTTTCTCAAAGTTCATGGTGAATCCTTTTTATTTTGAGAGGCGGCGGCACACGGCAATCAGCTGCCATGCTCAGGACCGCCGCCACTCTTGCGCTCGTCGCCTCCGCGTCCGCCTACACCCCCACCCTGGTGAGATCTACATCCTTTCTCATACTCACATCCCCTTTGTCTCTCTCCTTCCTTCTTTCCTTTCTTCTCTCCGCCTCTCACATCCGCTCTCAATGCCTACTTCATTTCCTCGAACCTAACCAATTGTGTTCCCTTCCACCTGGGTAGTTGCACTATCTCCTGAATATATCTTCCTGTCCTGTTAAAGTTTTTCCTGATATGTGGAATTGTCTACCCATGTTGAGTTGCGGACTATTTCTCCTATCTCATGATATGTAAAATTTTGGGATTCAGCAGCGCTGTTTTTTGGCTGCAGAAGCTGTTTTCTTAGACCTAACTCTTTTCTAGATGTCCCTCAACCCATCCAGGCGTGCGGTCGTGCAGGCTGGAGCCGCCGGAGCTGCTGCTGCTCCTTTCCTCCAGAACGCTCCCGCTGGCGCCTCCATGGACAAGTCCGCCCGCGCTCCCGTGATCACCATCTTCGATCACCGTGGCTGCAGCCGCGCTCCCAAGGAGTACACCGGCGGTCTCTCCAACACCCAGGACGACCAGATGTGCGTCAAGGCTCAGTCCCTCAAGATCGAGGTGTCTGAGCAGACTGCTGCTAAGCTCTTGCAGGAGAACCTCTCCTCCATGTTTGGCAAGTAAATGTATACAATCTAAGGCTAGCTCAAAACTATTTTTCATTTTAAATTCCACCAAATGTGAAACGGACCTTTTCATTGTTTCTCGGTTGTGCGGAATTCCTTTCATCACCTTGGTTGTAATTGAGATTCTTGCACTCACTGCCAGCAGAAATGATCTATTTCAGTTATGCGCGATTCCTTCTTGGCTTAGTTCCTCAACATGTAGTCATCGGTTCTCCTCAACATGTAGTCATCGGTTCTACGCTCCTTCCTCTCTCCTCTTCTATTCCGTCTGCCTCATGCACGTTTAAGTTGGTCCTCCTGCTGCTTGGTTCCTGACGCAATATGACGCCTCAAGGTGGGTGGGGGGTATGCACATGGGGTCAGGGTAGGAAAGAGGTTAATTGAGAAGGGGTGGTACCACGGGCCTGTGAAAGCATTTGATAGCAAAGTGATCTAATTACCATCATGAAACGGGGGTGGTGTGATATTATGGGGGGTGCTCAAAAGACGTAGGAGGGGTCTATCTTTTAGACGCATCGGAGACGAATCAACCCGGAAAATGCGAGGGAAAGCAGATGGAGGAGGAGGAGGAGGAGGAGGAGGAGGAGGAGGAGGAGGAGGAGGAGGAGGAGGAGGAGGAGGCAGAAGTTTTGCTGTCCTTCTTGTATCCCTTTTCGCCGCCATTTCTCCTTCGTTCTCCTTCACACCCTCGGCTCCGATGCCCTCGGCGTCATCTTGTTTCCCTACAAAGAAGTCCAAATGGTGTACCAGGGCACTTAAGCCAAGCATGTTCCCAACCGTGACTTCCATGTCAACTTCAAACAACAAAGAAGAAGCTCAGGGATGGAACCTGTTAAAGTTGCCATCTAGAAGTGCCAGCATCACGACGTCCAAGGAAGATCGGGAAAGACTGAGAATGCGAGGCCTGCTTCCCGCAGGACAAGTGACGATGGAGGCTGCTGTGGAAGCTCTGATGGAGCAGATCAGGGACAAGAGTACTGACCTCGAGCGGTACATTCTGCTTCATAGCATCCAAGATGGGTGCGAAAAGATTTATTTCGCGGCCTTGATGAAGTATACCAAAGAACTTATGCCGATCGTGTACACTCCAACAGTCGGACAAGCATGTCTGGACTGGCATCGTATCTACAGACACACTCCTCGTGGACTTTACCTGAGGTGAAAAGTCTGATAAAACGTTTACACGGCTCATGGCTTTCATTTCAGCTTGGAAGACATAGGCCATGTCAAGGAAGCATTGCAAAACTGGCCGGAGAAAAACATCAAGGTGAGTACTTTTCCACATGTGCATTTCTGATGCTTGTGGCCATCCTACTAGGTTATCGTTGTCACTGATGGCGAACGAATCCTCGGATTGGGCGACCTTGGAGTCAACGGCATGGGAATTCCTGTGGGAAAACTTGCGCTCTACACAGGCAAGTTTCGTACAGACAGAGAGGGCCATTCCTCGCGTGAAAACTTACTACAGCATGTGCCGGCATCGATCCGGCCTATTGTCTTCCAGTACAACTTGACGGTAACGTGGAGATTGCAGCATGTATCGTCAATCTCTGAAGTGATGCAAACCAGTCGGAACAAACAATGAAGCTCTTCGCAATCAGCCGACGTACATGGGCCTGAGGAGGCAGAGGGAAAGGGGACCAAGTTACGACCAACTTGTGAAGGAATTCATTGAAGCAGCGAAAGAGGAATATGGTTCAAGTGTTCTTATACAGGTACTTTTTTTGTTGCTGTTGTTGAACTCCCAAACCATTTCAAGTCTTCGTGATCACTATTTATTTCACGCCTGACTCATCTGTGAAGTTCGAAGACTTCGGCAACAAGAATGCATTTCGACTTCTAGAGACGTATTCGCAGAACACGGTCCTCTCAAAACCACGTTATTCGTTGCGTTGACATGCTTCTGCAGTGCTGCTTCAACGACGACATCCAAGGAACCGCCGCTGGTCTTCCATCATGTTGGCTCCCGTCAGAGCAACTGAAACATCTTGTACGCAGTTGCTCTTGCAGGACTCATAGCAAGCAAGAAGTTGACTAAAAGGGAGCTGGAAGACGAGACTTTCCTGTTCTTCGGAGCTGGAGAGGCGGGCACGGGGATCGCAGAGCTGGTTGCATCCTACATCGCAGAGAAGACAAGCAAGTCGAAGACGGTAAGAAATGAGGTCGTCTGGAGGATGCACCTGAGATCAATGTCTTGCAGCAAGCGCGAGAGAAAATCTGGCTGTTCGACTCGCAAGGTCTCATCACCTCTCAGAGAGCAGGAGATCTGGCCCATCATAAGAAGCCGTTTGCCCACGACTTCTCCGGCAGCAGTGCCCCGTCCTCTCTTGCTGAGGCTATCTCACTCCTGAGACCCACCGGACTCATCGGGGCCTCCGCCATGCCTAAGGTGTTCAACGAAGAGGTCTGCAGAAAGATGGGGGAGATCAACGAGCGGCCAATAATCTTCTCCCTCTCCAACCCGACGTCCAAGGCCGAATGTACTGCACAGGAGGCCTACACGGTAAGCTCTTCTCCACGAACACTTTCACGTTTCTTAGAGAACAGACCCTCATCTGACGACCCGACAGTGGACGGAAGGGAGATGTGTCTACTCGTCCGGCAGCCCCATGCAAGGATTGACCATCAACGGAAGGGACCTGATTCCTGGGCAAGGCAACAATGTTGGCCTCTATGCACGGCTGGCTGTTATTGATCCGATCCTTGCAGGCATTCATCTTCCCCGGCTTAGGCCTCGCAGCTCTTGCGGCTGGCGCGAAGCGGATCGACGAGGAATGCCTCTTGATTGCTGCACGCGTGCTGGCATCCAACGTGCGCAAGTTCTATCAGTGTGAGGCTGAACTCAACCAGCATCTGCAGGTGGACCAGGCGTCTCTAGACAAAGGAACCATCTACCCTCCTGTCAGTAAGATCCGCCAAGTATCCACCTCCATCGCATGTGAAGTCGCAAACTACATGTACACAAAAGTGCCGCAGGCTTCTCAGCTGAAAACTTGTGGCAGGTTCGACAAAGGACTTGCGACCAAGGAGAAGCCCAAAGATCTTGGTACCTACGTGCAGAAGCTCATGTTCGATCCCAACTGAGACGACCCCATCTCCTTTCTGCATTCGATTACAAGATATCACCTTGAAAGAGCTGTAAAGACGGCCTCTGCAGATGCCCTGTTGAGGAAGAACTGCTCGGGCGAACAAGTTTGCTGCGAGACCACCGGAGATCCTCCTTCCCGGTGGGAAGGTTTGGACGATGTTCGATCCTCTTCAGCTCCTTCTCGTCGTTGCCTTCGCTGTTCTCTGTCACCTCCGACATGGAAGAACTCGGAGAGAGCTTCGTCTCGCTCTTGGACAACGACAAGTTGACCATGTTCCGCCGTTTGTGCTTGCTACAGTACTGTACTCGAGTGAGCGACGTCCACACGAGACGAGGGAGCGCGAGAAGGATAAGAGAAAGAGGGGAGAGGGACAAGAACGAGGGAGGATGGAGCACCTGCGGAGACTTGCCAACTTCCCCGTACCAGGGAATGCTGACGCAGCCATCAAAGCTGCAGCGAGAATGAACGAGATCCAAATCGCTTTTCCGTCGATGTTCGCCGCAGAAACGTGGTACGCCATCGCAGGCGTCTCCGAAGAGAGGCTGCCGCTTGCATTCGGGATAGTGACACATCCTGGGGATTGCATCAGCACAGGACGACGGCAATTTTCGAAAGCTCACCTCGAGTTCACATTGATGTGTTGCGGCATCTTATGGTCGAGGCAGTAGAGTGGAAGACGACTGCTTGCCTCTCCGAAAGAGGCTCGCTTCGAGCATCCAAAGGGATGCCTGCACATGCGTCCAACCGGACGAGGAGGAGACTTGCTTGCCTTCCTCGTCCTGCGCTTCCTCACAGAGCCAATGGACATCGTCTCTGGAGAGGGCGAGCGTGACAGGACGAGCTGCCTCCAGTCATTGGAAGATGGATGGTCAACCTGATCCATGGCAGAGAAGAGCGAGCAAACGTTCAGCCTCAAGTTTTTCTCTAAGTTGATAGCAACACAATCATCCAGCGATCCATCAGCACGATGCAACAAGAGCATATCGTTGAACTTCCTCTCAGTCCAGCAGGGGTGTCCAGTAACTGCGAGACCTTCCATGCACGTGAAGCAGGGTAGAAGAAGTAGCAGGCAAAATAGGCAGCACAAGGGGGCACTCGGTGGATTCATGACATCGATCTCTTCATGCCATCAAGGAAACTTGAGATCATATTGGCCTGCAACGTCGAGAATAGAAAGATTTGTATTTGTTGTTCCGCTTGAGAAGGCAAGGGGAGGAGCACTCAAGTGTTTCCAATCATGCAACCGTTGTCAAGGAAAGGGAATGGAATGATACTCAATGCATTCGCAGCCTTGTTGACAAGAAACATCGCAACTGTTGAAAGCATCAGAAACAGATACTGAACTCTTCCTTGGGGATCTCCTAAACAACTCTGTGCTCGCTTCCCGTTTCCTCTTCTAATTCACAACAAGGGTCTTCTCTGTTATTCTATGCTGCTCTTCCGCAGTCCACTGAACCCTGTCTGATCATGTTTAATCCTATCTCATCCTGTTGTACCCCGACCACTCTTCCCCATTATCGCTCTTGGTTCTGCTTTCCTCTGATTTCAACCTTTCGCATCATCATTCCACCTTGTCCTCTCGTACTCACCATCAAGTCATGTTTCGAAGTTTCTCTACCTGCCCATGCTTCTCCTCCTCCTCAGTCCTTCTCCTCCTCGTTTCCTTCGCCCTGCTCCCGCGCACCTCGCTGCCATTCCGAATCCCTTCTACACCCCGGGAGTCCCACCCCCTTTGTACCCTACCCTTTATATCACCCCTAGACAAAACATGAAACTGTAAAACACCCCTACCTTTGATACTGTATACCCTTGCTTTAAGTGGGTGGTAACTTGCTGTTTACCCCAGTACCCCCTCAAGTTCAGCCATCCCTTTATTGTACCCCATCGGAGAAGGAGATTCCGGCGGTGGGGGTGGATGTTGCTAGTACCTGAATCCTTATAAGCTATGACTTAGATTCGTAGAAATAGGTAAACCAAGGGGGTGCATGGACATGCAAGGAATGCCTAGGGGGTAGGGTCAATGACCCATAAAGTTCCAGGGAAAGAAGGGGGTGGATCACCCCATATCATACTCCTGTAGGATCGGGGGTACTTCTACAGTTCAAAGATGGGGTGGGATGAGAATATGTGCAAAGGGTGGGTATCTTCACAGCATTCAAGGGGTACCGGTGGGAAATTCTGAAGAGGCGGCATGAAGGCGGCGGTGGGGCTAGTGGCTATGGCGACGTTGGCGACGATGACGCTGATAGCGCTGAAGGTTGACGAATGGGATGAGACCAGGAGAGGGGAAGAGACCATGATGGTTAGCGACCAGGGGGACGCCATGGTAGCTGATAAGCCATGGGGAGTAGATTTCGATTTACGATACTCCAAGGGCAAGCATCAATGGCAGATCACAAACCTCGTGCTCCATCCTCCTCCACCACCTCCTCCTGCAGGGAAGACTCCTCCCATGGTCATGACCAAGCCCACTTTCCCTTTCTTTGAGCTTCAGGCCATGAACAAGGCAGACGCTGAGGTCAAGAAGAAGATGGACGACCCTGACACTGACCCGAAGCTCAAGGAGGCCATGGAGGAGGGTATGAAATCTGCTTCGGGTGCGCTGGACTCGGCCATCGGATGCGCAGAAGGATCGCAGCCGGGATCTTCGATCTCAACTGCATGCCCCGGCATCGGCTCCGGGAAGCCCCAGGAGGTGAAGAGGCAGTGGAACATGGGGTTTCCTCCTCAAGAGGGGGCAGCAGCTCAGCAGGGCTCGGCGTACAAGCGAAGAGGCTTAACAGGAGGAGACGTCGATCGCGGCCAGACGGAGGAGTGAGCTTGAGCGGGCAGTCAATGGCTGGTTACCTCAAGGGGCGTGACATCAGGCTTTGTCCTTTGCGGGTCAACACTGAGAGATCTAAGGGGTTGCGGGGAGGACGGAGAGGAGTCGGAGGAAGCAGAGTTAAGCATGCAGCAGAGAGATTTTGTCTAGCGAGTGTGGGTGGTGTAAGATTGAAGGAGGTGAAGGAAAAGGAAGTCAAACTGTATCGACTGACGTCAACATTCCTCGCATATCCATCTACAAATCTCTGGGCTGGTATCCCTTCCGCTCGTCTCCTACCAGCATCTCTTCCATGCTTCCAATGCCGAGCACGGAGCAGATGTCCAGCGGCTCCTCCTTGTCCTCGAGCCGCATCCCCTTCCCTTCCTTGCTCCGCCACGGGCTGAAGAACTTGACGGCCGTCAACTTGGGGCCCTCCCCGCTCTTGAGGACATGCCCGTCAGTCACCAGCACGTACCACTTCTCCTCTCTCTTCAAGCTCTTCTCGTCCGGCTGGACTTCTGCCACGGCCCCGTTGATCGCCCCATAGCGCATGAGACTCTTGCGAAGCTTCTGCAGCTCCTCGTCGTACCTCAGCTTGGTATTCTTGCCTTTCTCTTTCCCGTCACCTTTTCCTTTCGTTCCCTTCACGCTTTTCTTCTTCGCCCGGCTCTTGGCTTCCTTGGCTCGCTCTCGCTCGCAGTCGAAGCAGTAGAAGTCGCCCTTGGGGATCTTGCTGAGCCCCAGGCATGCCGCATGGACAGTCCTAGGGCAAGAGTCGCAGCAGATGAGGTTGCCGCCCTCGAAGCAGATAAGGCAGTAGTCGTCCCACTCCTCCTGCTGGTGGCGCGTCGCCTTGCACAGATCTTCCACCAGTGCCAGCGCTCGATCGCCGAACATGTACATGGCCAACGCGATGGCGCCGACCGTTTGGCTTCCTTCAAGCAGCTTCATCCACCTCGTTCGGTCCAGCTGAGAGGCCCACATGCCACCCCTGCTCCCCTCCTCCATCTCCATGTCTGCCAGCAGCGCGAAGCCTTCCTCCACCTGCTTATCGTCACAACAAGTGCAACCGACAACAGCTGCCTACCTCGTACGCCTCAAGGTCCTCCTCGGTCCCATCCTCCCACACAATGTGCCATAGCGCCGACGGCTCCTTCTCCGAGTTGAAATACTCTGACTCTTCCGCAGGAAGCCAGCCGACCACTTGCGCCTTGACGTACTTGGAGACGCCGAGGGCACCCTCGGCGGTCCTGTAGAGAAATCGATCGATCCAGTCGTGCCCTTCGGTCTTCCACTCGTCCAGGTCTAACGTGAGCTCGTTGAATGCGTTGCCGCCCTTGGAGTTGGCGAGCTCGCTCAGGAAGCGTTCGAGGTCCAGCAGGCAGCTAACGAGCTGAGACATGAGGGTCAGGGAGCTGCTGGGGACAGGGAGGGGTCTTACATCCTGAGCCGAGGTAAACTCCTTGACACGAGAGGAGACGGAGCTGAACTTTCTCTTAATGTTGTCGTCGCTTCCTCCTGTGAGGAGGATCTTCTGGATGAGTGCCAGGAGCTGCGAGCTCAGCTCCTGCATCTCACAGACGAGCGGAAGGAACTGCAAGGAAGAGATTTCAGCGAAGGAGACAGCGCCACAGGTTCCTACATCCCGATTGTCTTGAATAACATTGAGGATGCGCGGATACTTGGTGCAATGCTTGCAGGAAGCCTTGAGCTGGTCCGTCATGACCTGCTCAGATTTGCTTCTCCAGCCCAGCTCCACCATCACGTCCCGGAGATCTTCATCTTTGACCATGTCCGAGACGTTTTCTTCTATCCAATCATTGCAAGCCTCAACCTGTGGAGCTGTCACACAGGGGGAAGCAGGGGGACGGGCCAACCTCCTTCATGATCTTGCTGCCTGCCTTCTTGATCTCCTGTATCTTCTGCTCCTTGAACTGT
The DNA here is from genome assembly GCF_000315625.1 of Guillardia theta CCMP2712. Classification (NCBI taxonomy): domain Eukaryota; class Cryptophyceae; order Pyrenomonadales; family Geminigeraceae; genus Guillardia; species Guillardia theta. The sequence goes on from NW_005434663.1 coordinate 34,690, forward strand.
TGGAAGGGCAGGACATCGGCTAGAGGAAAGAACTTCACCTGTTAAAGTTTAAGTTATAAGCACACAGGCAGAGGATACAGTCTCACAGTTTTCGCATCATCGAACAATCGCCCATAAACCCACACAATCTTCTGACCGAACATGCTGCTCGACGAGAGACACTCGACACGCTTTGGCTTCTTGCACGTCTCCATGTCGTATCGCCTGATGCTTGCTTCGACTTCCCGCTGCTCAAAGTCTTGGAATCCAAGTTTCTGATCGTCAAACTTCACGCGCCAAAGAGCGACTTTCCTAGTCTTCTTCGATGCGCCATCAGTGCTAGCCGGCAGCCAACCAATCACACGCCCGATCAACTTGCTCCTTCGACGAGTATAGCTGTTCTCAGGATCGACGTCAACCAGCACTCTTCGGTTGATGTGCTCGCTCCCTGTCCTCTGCCAGCCGCCCTCGTTCAGCTCGCGCACAACATCAGCATCCTCCTCGCTCATCTCATCCTCCGATTCCGTGTCCGGTTCTTCATCCACTGGCTCCACCACCTGGATAGGATGGGACAGTCTAGAGTTCGCGTCAGACTTGGCCCACAGCAGGTCACCGATCGCCGGCAACTCGCTCCAAGCATACGATTCTATCTCCCTCTGCATGTAATCGTCCTCGATGCTGGGCACAGGACATTGAGCCTCCAAGTTCTTCCAGTCAACTTGGGCCTCGTCTTCGATCGCCTTCTCGTAGTAGCTCACGACCCAGTCGAAGCCATTCTTGCGAAGGTTTTCAATCAGATGCGATTCTCTTGTGCCCTGCGGACCCAGCACGAGGACCCGGAAAAGAGCCTGGAGGGACCCGTCGGACGTGCGGTACAAAGACCACACAGGCCTACACCCAACCCCTTCGAACCTGATGTCATCAGATGGAGTCAACCACCTTTGACATGTTCACATCTCTACACTCACCTTCCCCTCTGCTGCCCAACAACTGACGCCGTGCTGACTGACTCGCTACTCTGTTCTCTCACCCACAACGAGTGCTTGTTGCTGTCAAACACCCAGTAGCTTCGCCACCAGCGATCGTATCCCACAGGTTTGCTCCGGAGAATCCGCTCTGCCTTCCCGAGGGCCGCACGGAATTCTCGTTTCCTTCTGTTAGCATCGATGTCAAGCTTGTCGCTCCCGCCAACCTGGGCATCGTCGCCTCGTTAGAGATGTGGGGCTTACGTTCAGAGTTTCACCTTTGCGTTGGGCGACTCAGATGCTGCAGGTTCAGGCAGATCGTTCTTGTCCTTCTTGTCAGCAGCCTCAGACTTGACACCAGAGAAGTCATCCTCATGCCACTTGAGGCTCTTGCCCGAGTACATGATGAACTTCTTCACTGAGGACCTCTGGAGTCCCGTAAACTCGCGGACCCACTCGAACGGACAAGAGAACTCCTGTCCCTCGCTGACAAGCTTGATGTCGCCTTCGCTCTTCTTCAAAGTGGCCTTGATGTAGTTTTGTTTGCAACTGTCAAATAACAGTGAGCAACAACATTCCACGTTTTTCGACAAACCGAATCTCAAAAGGATGACCGTCCTTGGCGCTGACTTGGCACATCAGGTCAAGAATCTGCTGACTGGTTTCTGTCGCATCCCCTTCCTCCTTTTTGTCTGAATCTGAGAAGAATTCAGCACAAGAAGAACCAGCAGCCTACAACCTTTACGATCAGCCTTCTTCTGCTTTAGAGCCGCATCTTCAGCTCTCTTCTTCTCTACTATCTTTTCAATCTGATTTCTCGTTAATTTCCCCCTCATCCAAACAAAAACCTTCACCTGTCGCAGCTGTTGGTTCATGATTTGGCGAACTTTATCGCTCGAACAAGCCTCGTCGGTGAGAAACTGAATCATTTGAATCTTCAGCTCAACCGAAAGATCCTTTGGCTCTGTTGTTCCCAACGCTTTGTACAGTTTCTCGTACATGTCGAAGAAACTGTGGCGCTTGATCAATAGGCGGACCATTTCGGGCCAACATGCTTCGTTCAAGAGTTGCCAGACGTTGTACTTGACCTCACATTCAGCCAGTTCGGAGCTTAACAGGGGACCATGGGCCAACTGGATGTCAACAACATCAGACTCCACCGCATCCTCAAGCACTTCGTCGTCGTCACGAATCCATTGACACCTTGCCGCAAGACCTGACAACCATCTTGCAAGTTCGTAGAACCTCTCGACGTTGTCTCGAGCTCTCCTGTCTTCAGCTCCTCCAGACTCCACAATGCAGGACAGAAGGTCATCGTACGACATCTTTGAAGCTCCGAGAGGAGCAGCGAGGTCGTGAATGAATTGGTAGATGCAAAAGAAGTCTTCCTCCCATCCCGCGATCGGTAAAATATCAGCAGAACCTGCTGGCTTCTTCACTGAGCTCGCAACCTGGCCCTTATCTGGCCCGATGCTGATGAGATGTAGCGATTCATCTAGCTTCTTTGATTCATCATGTTTCATGGAAAGAATTTCTTTCTTTTGCTTCTGTTCATCCTTGACCTTCTGGCGAAGAGATTTCATTTTCTCCTTCTCGAGTTTGAATGCCATCTTCCCCTGAAGCTGTATCTTACGCTTCTCTTTCTTCTCTTTCTTCATCTCCACCTTCTGCTTTCGTTTATCGTATTTCTCGCGAACTGTTTCTGGCACTTCCTCGTCATACAGCTTGATGGCTTCGATCACGTCAGGCTCTTCCAGATCTTCACTTCCCATAGCATCGTCATCATACCTCAATCGCCAGATCGAAGAAGGTTCCCCGGTAACTTCAGAGGTGTAATCTGATTCTTCCGCAGGCAGCCATCCTATCACTACTCCATCTGCTGCATCAACGATCCGACTCTTTCTGTCATAAATGAATCTTCGGAAGGGTTTTCCAACGTGCTGGTTGTCAGTACGCCATTCGCTCAGATCATTTTCATTCGCTTGCTCTTTATCGTTGGCAGCACTTTGAGCTTTCTGTGCCTCCTCAACCTTCTTCATCACAGCCTTGGAACCAAGCTTCTTCTTGTTGATCCTAAATGCTTGTTTCTCGTATTTCTGTCGTTCAGATTGAGGCAATTCTGCATATTTCTGCTTCAGAATTTTGCGTAGAAGTGTCGGTTTCTCTGCTGAATCTGGATGCTCGGACTTGACGGCTGCTCGGCGTTTTTTTGCAAAGAGGCTGTATCCCGAAGTCATCAGCTTCTTCAAAGCTGGGTCAGTTGTAGGAAGCTCAAATTTCTCCTGCTTCTTTCCTTTCGATTTCTTGGCCGAGTTCGTTGCCTTCGCTGGAGACTCAGTGGAAGAAGGCTTCTTCTTCGGCGGTTCTTCTCCTGTAAATTTGTATTTGGAGCATTCAAGAACATCCGGGAGGCCCTCCAATATCCTTCTCACTTCCTTTAAAGCCAAACCAAATCGAAGTCCCAAACTCTTCGTGTCCCACTTATTGACATGCAGCTTCTCTTCCTGGGTTCCGTTTTCAACTAAATGATTCTTGACTTGCTTCCAGGCATCTTGCGGTGATTTCCCTTTGAATGAGAGGTTTCTTTTGGGTACCTGTACCTGTTTTGAAGGGTAACGGTCAAAATTACCGAGGAATGACGAAATAAAATCACCTCAAACAAAGGAATAAGGATACCATCTGAATTTTTTTCAGCACTAACACAATTTTGGAAGTGCAAATCAAGCTCCTCATCCAAATATTCCGATTGGAATCCCGTGGGATACAAGATATTGCTGTCATGAAATAATGGGGAAATTTTGTCGTCAATAATGGTTCCCAATGCCTGCACTGTCAAATTTCCAGACTTGGTAATGAATGGCACCTGTGGCATATCAGCAAACCATCTCAGTCACGTTGGTACATTACTGGGATCTTGCTTTGGAACAGCTCCGCCTCTCGGAAGAGCTCAATTCTTGACTTTTTGCTCTCGTTACCTTCCGAAACCGACTCAATGGCGTCCCTTCTCTTCGTGAATTCCTGCTGAGTCGGAGATATGTACGAGAATGTCTCGGTGATTGACCCGTCCTCCGCGGTAACCTCCTGCGACCGCACTGTCCATCCGTCTTCTATCACGTCCGGTCCCCCGCGTTTCTTGACTTCCCTTTGGAACTCCCTTAGCACACTTTGAGAGGTCCTCTTCCTCGGAGCTGATTTCGGGCCCGATTGACTCGTGTCCAGCGCCTCAGGAGCTGGTGGGGGATCGTTCACAGGCGCCGTATCGTTGGCTTGTTTAGGCTTCAACGGTGGAAGCTCCAGGTACTTCATTACTTCCTTTTTCGTGGGAAATTCCTGCTGAGTCGGAGATATGTACGAGAATGTCTCGGTGATTGACCCGTCCTCCGCGGTAACCTCCTGCGACCGCACTGTCCATCCGTCTTCTATCACGTCCGGTCCCCCGCGTTTCTTGACTTCCCTTTGGAACTCCCTTAGCACACTTTGAGAGGTCCTCTTCCTCGGAGCTGATTTCGGGCCCGATTGACTCGTGTCCAGCGCCTCAGGAGCTGGTGGGGGATCGTTCACAGGCGCCGTATCGTTGGCTTGTTTAGGCTTCAACGGTGGAAGCTCCAGGTACTTCATTACTTCCTTTTTCGTGGGAAATTCCTGCTGAGTCGGAGATATGTACGAGAATGTCTCGGTGATTGACCCGTCCTCCGCGGTAACCTCCTGCGACCGCACTGTCCATCCGTCTTCTATCACGTCCGGTCCCCCGCGTTTCTTAACTTCTCTTTGGAACTCTTTCAAGACACTTTGAGAGGTTTTCTTTCTGGGTGCTGGTTTAGATTTCAAGTCATCTTGCATTACGTCACTTTGGGATTTTGCTTTTACAGGCTTCTGCATTGATGGCGGAACATTTTCAGCTGAGACAAAGTCCTTGATGGAGTTTATCCTCCCTTTCACACCACTGCCGGGATTTTTCCCCTTACTTGATATCTCTTGTTTTATCCTAATAATCGAGTGTTAATCTTTCGTCCGTAGAGGGGGAAATACATACTTTTTTGTCGGCGATTGTGTCTCTGCTGATGAAATTTCAAAAAGTTCGTATGTGTCTTCAACAGCACGTTTCTGTGGGGACAAAGCCATTTCGATTGGGAGTTGCTGGAACCGAGCAAACAATTATTTTGGACGGAAATCTAAGGATTATCCAGCATTTCGACTTGGATATTCGGCTGTTAAACAAGAAGAGTGTTAAAAATCCCCTTCATCTGATTCCTTTCATCTATATCAAGTTCATAGAAACGAAAAATTGCACAACTCCAGTCTGCTTGATTTGCACCCTGCCGACGTTCCTCTTTCCCAGGCCCTCCAAGAACACCAAGCCTGCTACCCACCGTGGACAAATTTAAACCATAATAGCGTGCATCAAAATTACTGGCCTCTGCCTATTGCGGCTCTCTCGGAAATCCACAGTCTATCTCATCAGATTCCTGTCTATGGATGTTTCTTCCTCCATTTCGCTGACCATCCTTTCTTCCTTCCTCTTTATCTTCTCTTCGTTTAACATTGCTTCATTCGAACTTCAACTCGTCTCCGAATCATCTCACCTCCTTATTTCCGCGTCTCTTCTTCTCTTTTCACTCTCTCCTCCACTTGCTGTTTCTTGCTTAGCTCTCCACTGCAAAATTAGTCCTGTCCTCGTATTGAATCCTGTAAATTCTCGTTCACTGACTTATCTCAATCTTGTTTGTCCCTTCTTAATCACTCTTCTGCCCTATCACAACCTCCCTTCGCCTCCCTTCTCCCTCACTTCCTCCCATTCCCGCCATCTTTCCGCAGTTCCATGCGCGCTTATCACCTTTCCACTACCCTTCAGCCTCCTGCCACCCCTAATATTGTATTCACTACCACAGACAGAAAAACACTACCCCCTCTTGATACCATCTGTACCCACCTTTTTCACTTCCAACAAAGACATTGCCATATCTATACCCCTCCATTTCATCGAGTTACCCCCTTTACCTACCCCTCACCTCTCCCGCCAATTCTAAACGAAGGGCGGTCAATCCCTCACCCCTACCTACACTGAAGAAATAAGCACCCGTGCTTGTCGAATCGTACCCCTAGTAATTGATGTAGTACCCCTATTGTTCACATCCTTGACCCCACTGATATGCCTAGGCAAAATATGAAGATTGGCCTCTACCCATTATGGAATCTTATACCCCACAGTTGACCCACCTGATACTACCCCCTACCCACCTAAAACGTTAGCACACCCACCTGGGCTGCACCATCTCCGTCGGGTAACACCCCACCCAATAGGAAAGCCCATTTTCTACTTTAAAGACCACCACCGGTGCCATAGACCACTGAGAACCTACCTCAGATACGATTAATACCCTACCCCTCTCAATACCGCGTTTGACCACGTATTTGACCGTACCATTGGTCTGCCGGAAACCGTGGTTACGTTATTTCACAAGGTGACGACGGTTACATGTACGGTTTCATGGCTGACTTTGGTCTACCAGCTGTGTGGTTCACTTCATCAGAGATGAAAAGCATGGAGCGAGTGAACAGGATGAGCAGAAAGGAGGCGGAAGAGGCGTTCAAAGGATGCTGTGGGAGCTCCAGATATGCACGAGTGAGAAAATTCTCTTGTTTCATCATCTTCCTTCTCGTCTCTCTCGCTAGTCTGTTGTTTCTCAATAACACTTCCTGTCACTGTCTGCTATGTCAAGGCTCTACTTCACGTCTTCCCTGCCATCAACATGGAGAATATCTTCTTACGCAAGTGTGGCAGTTGATGACCGAGAGCCGACCCTTTTCATCCCCTGATGACATGAAGTTAACATCCGATCGGATTTGGTCGGGGAGCTCGAGAGAAGATATCCTCGAGGCGTTCGAAGCGCATCCGAGAATCGGGGACAAGAAGGGAGCAGAGCAGCATGGAGGGGTGAGGAGAGGCTGTAGGCATGTCAATAGAGTGATTGATCATGCTCTGGCAGAAATGGGCATCGAATGAGCAGAAAGGGATGGATTCTGCCTCAAATGACATCGCGCGTGCGATGATGAAGGGGAACGCGGAGTATGAGGCTAGGATGGGATTCCGGTGCGGCCTGCGTCGAGATGGTGAGGAAGAACTGATGCATTGTAGGTACATTGTCTGTGCGACGGGAAAGTCTGCGGAGGAAATGCTGCAGATCTTGAAGATGCGGGTCAACAACGCCCCAGATGAAGAGGTCGTATTTTGTTGCCACCTTCAGTACATATTGTTCACATGTTGGATGTACCTCAGCTGAAAACTGGAGCTGCAGAACAGAACAAGATCACTCACCTGGTAAGAAAGCCGTGCTTGCTTGCATTACTGGTGTACTCTTCCTTCTAATACTCTCACAGAGGCTGAACAAGTTGTTGTCTGAGCTATCAACAAGCAACCTATAAGGCAAGAGGAGTTCGGCTTGAGCAATGGCAGTGATTTGCAGTAGCAACGATGTAGGGGCTCAAGGAGAGACATTTATGGTAGCATGAAAGATTGATGACATACAAGACATAGAGGGAGACATGGCAAGAATCAGGATGGGGTAAGGGTGGGCCAGCGGCAGGGGGGGGGTGGAGAAAGAGGCTCGAATTCTTTAAAGAATAGTTTGCACATCGACTTCTTCTGTGCAAGTTCAAAACCTGCTTGCCGCTCGCAAGATGGCTTCTCTTCTGAGAGAAACTGGGGGTTCCCCCCTTTTGGTCACTGTCTTGTCCCTGAAGGCTGCAAGTTTACATCAGACGAGTTCGCATTCATAAGATAGGTGAATCACCGATGTATTTGAGAGCCTGCGCAACAAGGAAAATCAAAAGGCATTCCACGCTCGGATTTGTTTCAGCTTACCCTTTTAACCTGATTTACGACGATGCCCCTTTGAAACATGCTGTAGTGTTCAGAGCCAGCGTAGAACGGTACCTTCTTTTGCTGATGGTAACACTGAAAGCAAAAAGATTAGACTCTGCAAGGTGACTTGATATGGGATTTCACTCCGGCAACTCACTTGCACATGGGGAACCTTCAACTTCTTCAGTTGGCCCACACTCTCAGCCCATTCTCTCTGCAGAATTGTTCCAGGTTGATATCTATTCACGTTGTAGGAAAAGATCTCACAGTAATGTGCGACTTGACTGGCACGATTGCAAACACAACTTGTTCATGCATGTCGCCATCGATGTCAAGAGCCAGTCTCGAGAAGTCCCGCAGCAACACTTGATCGAAGGATTCCTCTCCATGGAACAGGACACAAACCTGTGGAAAGTCTTAGCATAGATTGGAAACATGGCAAGTTATAATCACAAGTTTGTCCACAGCATTATGCAAGAGTGAGACGAAGTGGAATGCATCTTTGACAGAGAATTGTCGAAGCTGGAGTATGTCATTCGACCTCTTCAGTTGCTTAATGATCTGTGAGTGCAGAGCAAATCTATCGCATGTCTCATGGTCACTGCCAAATGATCTCCTGAGAAAAGTAATCGCATTTGAATTACTTGGTTGTTGTTTGTGACTCAGGGACCTCAAACTTTTCTGTATGAATTGATCAAGTTGTTTCTCTTGTAATGATTGTTTTTCATACAATCCACCCTCGTCGAGGAGCTCGTTTTCCCAATCAGTCAGTTGTTCGCGAAGCTTGTATAAACATCTTTGGTCTTCTTCGAGGTTGAGGGTTGTTAGATGTTGGAAAGTGGGTTGGAGTTTGGCATCACTCTCGAAGAGAGATTCAAGCTTGAATGTTGACAAGATTGATGAGATTCCTGTTGCCATGCAAGCTCATGGCATCATGAGAGGCATGTTGCTGGTTGTCGATTAAAAAATGAAGTAAGCATCTTGCTTCTGTACGACATGAACTCGATACGAAGAAGGCCTTCGTGAGCTCAGCGGCTAGTGATCATTTGTACCCTATGTGACAGCGACGCTGTCAAATCTTGTACCCCCGGATGTGATGCATATCCTCTATTCCAGTACCCCTACCCCTCTTCTCCATTACTTGCTCTATTCTTGTGAGGGATAATTTGCTATACCCTCGTACTTGAGCCTCTCACGTTAAAAACCTTTGGTACCTCGGACATCATCACCCATGGCTTATAACCCCTACCCCCTTTCCAGGCCTCTCCAAGGACATTTTCTGGCCCAGCCACCACCCTAGCCCCTGTTGCCTATTCCGATGAACCCGTCAGGAGGGGCTCGAGAGGGTTACCGTACCGTACCGTGACCTGTGACCGTCGGAACCTGGCACGGCGGCCGGCTCGATGCCCATAACCGACGGAGCACAAGTCCCTCTCAAAGTGAAGTTTTAAAAATCAGCCGTGAACTTCAAAGTCACGCAGATATCACATCGACCTTCCGATAGTTGTAACAAGATGGGCCAACGCTATGCCCGGGCCCCGGGTCACCACTGAAGCCCAAATACGAGGGCTACAACCGTCACGGTTGAATTAAAACTATCATATGCTTCGGACGAGGACAACCGTACGGTCACGCCGGTGACCGGCGGTTGAATTAAAGCCTACAACGTGAATGACTCATGATACGTGACGCTCAGGCTCGCGATGTTTCAGTTGATGAACAGGCTTTGTTTCCCACCCTCAGAGTCTCACTCACTGAGTCACACACGCGGACAACCGTTGCCGAAGTTGAAAACGACCACTGTCCGAGCCGCTGAGCCTCGCCGGACAATCATCCGATCAGGGCCCGGGCCCGGCCCGAGCGGCGGCCCGCCCGGGGCCTGCCATTATACTATACCGGTCTTGAGGTGCAGTCCATGCTCTCAGGTCCGCTCACAATGCGCTCACCTGCTATGCTGCTGCTCCTCCTCCTCCTCCTCCTCGGATTCACCAGCGCTCAATGGAAGGCCAAGACAAGGGGACCCGGAAGCGCGAAGATCAAGGTGAACCTGCAAGACTCATACTCATCCGAAGAGGCCGAGCAAGAGCCAGAGAGAGAGGGGTGGAGGCAAACGGTGGTGAGAGACGATAGCGAGCGGGAGACGCGGGAGGCAACCGTGACATCAGATGACAAAAACGAAGTTAGCGGAGGTGGAACACACTTTGCGGTTCGAATTGTAGCTCCCAAGGAGGGGGAGCTGATCCGACACACTCCGTTTCAAGTGATCCTGGAAACGTCAGGAGGCTTCACAGTGCCAGAGGATGGAGAGATCATGCTGACTATGAGCTATCCCGGACGAGGAGATGACGTCCGAGTCCTCCAATCAACAGTTTTCAACTCATGGAATCTTCATCAAGGCGAGTTCACCATCTCAGCGACTCTGGTGTCAACAAAGGACGAGCCCGTTTCTCCAACGGTATCCACTCGGGTCAGCCAGATCAGAGGTCCTCACTTCGTCCTTACGTCACCTGAAGATGATCAGCTACATATCTCTCAGCAGACCCTCCCTGTCCTCTTTCATCTTGGAGGGGTTCTGCCGCAGGGAAGCGGAGGATGTGTAGAAATTTCTTGTACTCATCCTCGCGACGATCCCTTCCTATTCCGACAGTGCACCTTTGACGAAGGCAATCCGTTCTCGATACAGGATGGTCAACATCGTCTCGATGTCAAGATCTCTCCAGGAAATTGCACCATAACGGCAGGAGTTTCGGACGCAAACGGCAGCCCCCTAACCCCGGTCACCTCGCGAGTGTTCAGGGTAGTTGACGAGCAATACGAGTGTCCTGGCGGTAGTGGCGTCACTTGTCACCATGGAGAATGCGTTGAGGATGGGGAGAGAGAAGCTCACTGCGAGTGCGACCCTGGTTATCATGGCAAGCGCTGTCTTCCTCGTTGGGCAGGGGAAGAGGTAGGAGGTGGACGAGGAGGCGTGGAGGAAGCGTACTTGCACATGATCAAGTCTGCCCTCCTCGATACGATCTATGCAAAAGACAGACCTGGCGAGACAAAGGTGTGCGTGCTGAACATGAAGACGTGATGAGTTCTTATAGGAATGCGTTAGGTTGTGGCAAGAAGCATGGTGGGAAGAAAAGGTCTTGATGACCTTGAAAACTTCGTGAAGGAGGAAAACTTATCATCGTGCGGTATGAAATCAGACTGAAATGTTGAGTTCAGGTGCTGGACAGAGATGTTCCGGGAGACTTGATGGAGACAGGTGTGTGGCAAGGGGGAAGGCAAGAGTTTGCTTGCGGACTGTTGGAGAGCTAACTTGCAGCACAGCTGCATCCTTATGGCAGCGATTCTGAGAGCGAGAGGAGTACGGGACAGGAAGGTTCTGCTCTGTGCCTCAATTCTCATGCCTCTCTCAGACCTATCAGGTGTGGGTGGTCGATTCCTTCGAGGGCTGCCCAAAACCGGACCCAGAACTTTATCCGGCAGACAACAATGATCAGTAATGGGAAACTCTTCAGCATGGTGAAGGCCGGCCTAAACTTTCTTGCAGGCATCACACTTATGACAATCTCAGAGTTTCGCTTCACAAAGTAACAAGCAACCTCGCTGACTTCGGCCTAGCTAGCTCGCAGGTAAGAAAATTCCTGTTCAACCGAAGGCGTTGACATGCTCGGCAGGTCGAGTATGTGAAGGGGTGGTTTCATGACACCATGTACACAGATCGGATTCAGGTCAGATGTCTCTTTTGCTTTTCTCTCTCATATGGTTCTCCTTTCCATAGAACATAGAGAACATCGCACTTTTGAGATTAGACGGGGACCTGTACCAGTCCACGATTGAGGCATGCGACCAGAGCGCGCACCTTTCACTAAGCTTGCAGTAGGTGTTGAGAGCGGTCTATTTCAAAGTAGCAATCGGGGGGGTGATCATCATCGATGATTGGAGATTAGACAAGATGCAGGTGTATCAACTCCTGACAAGGATGTTGAACACTTATGAAAAAACTTCGCAGGCTCGTTCTGCTGTCATCGACTTCCATCGGGAATGTATGATAGAGGATGTGAGGCCGTCTTTTGCACTCTTTGACCTCGTGTTCTCATCATCTTTCTTCTTACCTCTCAGAGAATCCATGTCGGCGAAGATGGCCTTGCTTGGTGGCGGAAAGAAACCACAAGCAACTGTGGATAGCATTCTGTATTCTACGATTCAGACCTCCTCTCATTTTCTTTTCGAAAATTCTCTTCCTGCTGTCTCCTCTCCTCCTGTGTCGTCGTTCCTGAAGCTTTTGAAGTGAAGTCTCTTTCCTCGATCCTCACCCACCATGTTTGCTGGCTCTCTGCTTTTGTAGCTTTCTTGGGAAGAAGCTGCTGAAACATTCGGAGGTAGAAGCGGAAGAGCATGCGATGTTTCCTGCAGGTAAAACTCCATGCGAGATTGATACGGGAAGCCACTGCCCCTGCTGTCTGAAACGCAAGTGCTCTCCACAAGTTCGCCGATTTCCATGTTAGCCTGCAGATCCTGCAACTTGCGCTAATCCCTCGCCCTCCTCCTGTCTCGCTTCTTCTATCGTGAGTCTTTCGCGTCTCTTCCATGTGAGCAACGCCGCCATGTTGCACTTCGCCTTTCTGGTCTTCTGCGGCACTCGAGACTGACACCAACAAGAGCAGCAAGAGCACAAGCGAGAGCAGCGACGAAGATGGGGAGGAAGAGGTAGTGGAATTGAAGAATGCAGAGGATGGAGGAGTTGAAGGAGGGGAGGGAGGGGAGGGAGGGGAGGTGGCGGTAGGAGAGGAGGAGGACAGGATTGAGCGCATGGACCTGCTTATCTTCGCGGGAGCATGTTCTTATTTTTACTCAAAGGAGTCTTCGGTACAAACCCTACAAGGACAGCAACCCGGACCTTTCATCCCTCCATGCAGTCGCCCGCTGGCCGTTGACTGCAACCCGGCCGCCATGGCCGACAGGGCGGTGGAGGTGCTGCGGGGGATGGGGTATGGCGGGAGGAGGAGGGAGGAGGAAGCGCAGGAACTCTCCGTGCATGTCAGAGACCTTCCTCGCCCTCTTGCTCCTCCTCCCGCGCCTGAACCAGGTTGGGAAGAGCGAGTGCGCGAAGAGAGGAGGATCCGCAACGCTGTGAGGAGATGGTCGGAAAAGTGCGACGCCCGGATGAAGGCGAAGGCCATGCAAGCTTGGAGGACGATCGCGTGGGAGGAGCTGAACTTGCGGCGAATCATGAGGCAAGTGAGGACGAAGCTGCATGCCTGGTTCTACGAGACCATGTACTCCGCGTTCGAGTTCTGGAAGGAGAACGCGCAGTCATTGAGCTTGATGAGGAAGAAGACGAGAAAAGTGATGATGTGGCTGGTCAAGAAGGACGTCATCCGCGCGTTGGGAGCATGGATCGCCTGCTGGGCACACGCGAAGGACTGGCGAGTTTGTGCGCTAGAAGGGTGTTTGCAGTCGCGAGCCAAGAGGTACACAGCGTCAGAGGTCAAGAGCTTCATCAACTCAGCGAGAGGAGCCGCGCTCTTGCATGAGTTCTCCGAGGCGAGCGCGCAAGATCTGTCAGAGAAGGTCATCTCCTCCCGCATCGACCTCGAGGCCCTTCACGAGCACCTCACCGTCGACGCCCTCACCGCCGCCCGCATCTTCCCTAGCGAAGACCAGGATCGAGCTCAGGCGCTCATCTGGAAGTTGGGGAGGCGAGCCGTCGGCTGTCTTGTCCTCGTTGATGTGACGTAGCATGGCAGGTTGATGTTGAATGACACCTCCCGCTTGGACACGCTCGAGATCTGGAACAGCCGAATGCTGCTGTCCATCGACATCTTCGAGGACGAGCTAGACAACACAGTGATAAGAGCAAGCAACACCAAGCAACAGACTAACAAGAACACAACTTTCACTTTCGTATACTCACGTGCTGCCATCGCTCCTCTTGCTGAGCTTAGTCGCAGTTCAACATCGACATGGTGGGATCGCTGCAAGACAAGGAGAGCAGACCTCTGAGAGCAAACGGCGAACGGCTTTTGCAGGAATGGGCATGGGGTTATGCTCTCAACGTATCCAAGGTGCGATGATAATGCGCTTGTGACGGGGGTGAGGGCCTGGCAGACAGCTCAGGTCAGCAGCGTCAAGGTGCTGCTCAAGCTGAGAGAAGGAAATTTCGCGCTGGTGCACATCTTTGACTACGAGAAGAACGAGATGATCATCGAGAGTAACCTGGTGTGTCCAGCTGCTTGTTCGGCAACGAGCTTGACCTGTGACAGGTGAAAGGAGAGGGGGAGACCTCCAAGTGGTATCACTTTCAGTTCATGAGCGTGGACATGGACGGCAATGAGAGGAGGGAGATCATTCAATGGCAGAACACTTGGGTGGTAAGACATCTGCCCTCTACTGGCTCAGGCTCCGACTGGCTTCTTGACAGATTGTTGCGAGCATTTCGGATCGAGGCGAACAGCAATCAGCGTCGTCATCGAATCTTTTCTATTACAAAGAAGATCATCACAGCAGCCGCGTCATCAACAGGCAGCAAGCTGATCGTCTCAATCATCTTCCTTGACGCTTCTTCCTTCATCAGCGCCATCATCGCCACGGCAGGATGCACCAGCGGAGAATGGAACTTCAACCCTGTGCGCGCTCAGTCCTGTCCCTGCTTGACCTTGACAGCGACGTCTTACTGCTCCAGGCCCCTCGCAACATCGAGATGCAGATCGAATTTCGTGCTGCCGAAGACTTTGAGGACGAAGACGATGGCGATGACGATGGAGTTGACGATAGTAATCGAGACTTTGCCTTCGAGGCAGTGAAGGAGGCGGAGGCGCAGCTGCAGAAGTTGATGCAGGTACATGAAGGGGGGAACAAGTCAGTTTGCTCAGAGACTTGCAGGAGCATCCCGAAGAAGATAGTTCACAAGAAGTGAAAGAAGAGATGGACCGACTGCACAAGATGATTCGACAGTAAGAGCTGGAAGAGAGCTGAGAGGAATGATCTTCGAGCAGGTACTCCCTTGATCGATGTGTGGAGCCGTTCGAGAGTCGAGTAGGATGGATTACAAACCGCCGGCTCCTGTTTGAGATCCCTTGCGAGGTTGCATGCAGCTACAACTTCATCATGAAGGAGTAAGTGGACTCGAGACCTGCTGCCTCTGCTCTCCTGATGGCGTTGAAGGTTTTGGTTCGTCAACCCGGACTTGAACCTGCACTTCTTCATCTGCGACGAAGACGGCAGACATCGTAGAGACATGCAGCTAGTGAGAGGAGAGGGAGCAGAGCGGGAGTGACGTTTGAGTCGAGGTGTCTGTCGAGCCCTTCAAGGTTTTTTCCTTCTCCTTCGACAGGTCAAGTGAAGTTGGAGGGGTTGACAACTGACGGAGGGACGGGAAGGGAAGGCAACCTCTTCCTCGCTAACAACAACCGATCGTTTGTCCGGTATCGGCCTACGGAGATGCACAAGTCGGACTTCTTTTACAGGTCTCCCTTGGCTTGTCGGCAGCTCGACGTGACCCATGGCCCGCAGAGCATGGAAGGTTGAGATGCAGTGGAGCCCGGCAAGCAGCATCTGCTGCAGCGAGGAGCGCGTGTTCTGCATGTTCATGCGAGGGCCCGTCGTAGAGATCTCAAAGGGATCAGGATCACTGCTGAGAATCTTCAGGGTCAAGCCTCCTGCCTCTATCGCTCTTTGACGCGCTTGCAGCTCAACTTTGAGGTCATCAACGTGGGTTGCACGATCTTTGCTATGCAGCGACTTATCTTTGTCGACTCCGACTCCATCAAGATGTGCAAGTTGATAGGTAGAAACACCACCTTCCTCCGCTCTCTCTCCTCTCCTCGCTCATTCTCTCCTCTCGCGTGTCTCTCCTCTGCTGGTATCTCCTGACGCTGCTCTCTCACGCAGCCGATGGAGCCAGCGGGTTAGCAGAGCTCGTCTGTCCTCCCCTGGGCGAGCACTTTCTCCAGGACAAGTCCATCAGCGTACCCGCCTGCTGTCGTCACGTCTCTCTCTGACGTGGGAGCAGCGAGCTCAGCAAGATTTCATCGCCAAGGGACTGGACAGTCCAGCGATCCTGTGGGACGGATCCTTTCTGTGGGTGGGGAGCCATGCTGGAGTCGCGCTGCCTGAGTTGAAGGCTGCGGCAGGTGACGGAGGCGCAAGCGAAAGGAGATCGGAAGGCGGGAACCAAGACCTTCTCCTGGACCTGCTACGCTCCCATGACGCGAGGGACCATGGCGAAGGGATACGGAACTCGAGCGCTGATCGCAACAGTGGCGGAGAAGAGTGAGGATGGAAGAGTTCAATCGAGACCGATTGAGCATCAGCAATGAAACCATCATGTAGGCTGCATGTGCTCCGGTAGCTCCGCCCGCAGCGCGACCGCGTTCTCCCAGCATACCTGCCGCACCTGTAGCTGTTTTGAGCGCGTTATCCTGAGGTATCATCGATACCTGATCAACGTCTGGGCGTGCAGCCGTGTCGAGATTCACCATGGCGCTCACTAGCGCTCGAATAGGCCCCCCATAGATCTCATCCACAGGCGCATAAACACCTGCATCCTTCCCTGAGCCACCAGATCTGATGCCGCCGAGCTCACCTTTGCATATTCTCATTCTCAACGCATACAGATTCACATTCTTCTCCCAGAACGGTGACGCCTTTTTCAGCAAACGTAAGCGCTCCTCGCCAGCACTGTCAAGTCGCAATACAAGATTGCAGAGTTCATATATTACACAGCCCAACGACCAGATATCGGCCTGCAAGGCAAGATCAGCCTCCTTCTG
This sequence comes from Guillardia theta CCMP2712, assembly GCF_000315625.1. NCBI lineage: Eukaryota > Cryptophyceae > Pyrenomonadales > Geminigeraceae > Guillardia > Guillardia theta. The sequence goes on from NW_005434663.1 coordinate 51,261, forward strand.
CTTCTCCTGCTCAAAAGCTGCCTCCTCCTCCTCCTCCCTCTCCTCCTCCCCCTCGCCCTCCTGCTCCTGCTCCTGCTCCTGCTCCTGCTCCTGCTCCTGCTCCTGCTCCTGCTCCTGCTCCTGCTCCTGCTCCTGCTCCTGCTCCTGCTCCTGCTTCCTCCTCGTTCTCCAAAACTACTTGCCGGATAAGAGTATGGCGATCCTTGCATGACCTCAGGGGCCATGTAGTAAGGAGTTCCAACCACCTGCCATGCCACAATGGCAGACTGAGACACGAGGAGGATCGACAAGGAGACTTACTGTTGTGCACTCCAGTGTTCGAGAGCTGAAGAGCCGACCCAAGCCGAGATCTCCTAGCTTCAAGTTTCCTCCCTCTCCTAGAAAGACGTTGGCAGGCTGCCAGCATGTCACACAGAAACCAGCGGTAGGCCTGCTCACCTTCACGTCCCGGTGCATCATGTGGTTCTGCTTCATGTGTCGAAGCGCGTCTGCTAACTGCAACAGCTCCATCAGCCCGCAGGAGCTGAGAGAGGCGGCGATGTTCAACCTGATAAGAATACAACCATACTATCGCTGGTCTCAGCCTGGAATTGTTCTGGGATTGTTCCCGAATAACTCTACAAGGTAAAGACAACTGTCAATGCAAAAGGATAAAGAGAAAGCAATTGACCCTGCGAGATCTCCGTTTGTACATAGCTCTAGACAGATGTAAAACTCTCCTTGCTCTATCCAAGAATCATAACACTTGATGATGTGCTGTCGAACGCGACGAGTGAGCTCTGATTCACAAAGGGAGAGGGGTGAAGAAAGCATCCAAGACAAACATCACCCTATTGTCCACTTTCTGCAGAAGCTTCGCTTCTCTTACAACCTGGGCAACGCATTCGAACCAAGCAGACAAGGTTTGACTAGAATCAAACCTCATGTCGTTCTTTACTGTCCATAATCTCCAGGAAAATCTGTTTGAAACAGATCAGTCACCGTTAGCCTTGTGGTGGGTTGTCAAGTCTTCGTACCTGAACTTTTTTAAGCGCGACTTTGATTCCTGTCGGTTGATGTATCGCGCTAGAGCTCACTCTCAGTGGTGCGTCTGATGGACCCCTGGGGCTCCTACCTGTGTACAGTCGCAAACTTTCCAGCTCCTATTGTTGTGATATTCTTGTAATTCTGTCGGTGAAATACATTTTCAAATACATAAATTGATAGTTCTCTTCCTTCAACCAACCCTCCTACTATCAATTACTAACATGTTGGATAACTCTGACTTCTATTGCATATTACGACTCGTCGTATTTGTCAGCTTCTTCTTTTGTACCCTTATGCCCTCATTGCTTTACTGATGAATTTGGACCTGTAACCCGATGTCCCTGCCTTTCTCCCTTGTTCCTCCTCTCCTCTCCACCTTTCCCCTCACTTTCCTCCCCTCCCTCTCCTCTCTTCTCTTCTCCTCACTATCCTCTCCTCTACTCTCCGTTTCCTCCCCCGTCTTCTCTCCTCCGTCCTCCTCCCTCTCCTCTCCTTCTCCCTCTCCTCTTTCTCTCTCCCCTGTCTCTCTCCCTTGTCTCTCTCTCCTCCCTCCCTCCCTCCCTCTCCCTCTCTCTCCCTCTCCCTCTCTCTCTCTCTCTCCTCCTCCCTCCCTCCCTCCCTCTCCCCTCTCCTCTCCTCTTACATGGATCTTCTCCTCCTCCATCAGCTCGTCTAGTTCTTCCATTGGTGGCGATCGACAGTCAGTATTCATCCCCCTCATTTCTCATAGCCCCACATCCCCTCACTGAGTGGATCATCGCCCTCACTCACATCGAATGTGGCCCTCATCCCCTCACTGTTCAAGTCGAGCGAAGGGGCATGGCATGAGGGCAGTACCAATGCAGCTGCGACACAGAAGCTCGCGGCTTCTGCTGGGCGCCTCCCTCCTCCTCTCTCTCCCCATCCTCTTGATCCTGTCTCGTCTCAGCTCCGGCGATGACGACCGCGACGCGACGCTTCTCACGAAAAGAACTACCGCCCTCGAGTACTTCAAGGATCTTGGGTACAGCAATGCAGAGAAATGCGATGGAAGCTTGCCCATGGCAGAGCAGTCGCCAGTAGCGATTGAAGATGGACTGGACGGAAATGTTGTGAGAGAGCAACTTCCTCCCATTGGATGGATTTCTCTCAACGATGGTGGCGTGTATCGCATGAAAACTCCTGGCACAGACCAAGTGACCGGAGAGCCGAATGTCAAGCTGTTTGTGAATGGGAACAAGTTTGACATGAGGGAGCTCCAGGCTCACATGGATTACGGAGGTCAGACTTACAAGCTCGATCACTTCCTCCTCAAGACACCCGCTGAGCACACTATCGACGGTGTCACGTTTGGGATGGAGCAGCAGTTTGTGCATTATCCCGTGTCGCCGAGCTCACCTTACACCTCTCTTGTCGTCTCTGTCTTGTATCAGGAGCATCCTCTCATCTCTCCCGAGTTCATGGAGAAGTTGTACCTGGCGATCCCCTGCATGGGGGAGGGCAAACATTGCCAGCGAACGGTAAACTTTGCGTCCATGGCTCGTACAGTGCTGTACCAGACAGCCGGCGCATCGAGGTTCCACAAGCTCACGTACGAGTACGATCCCATGGACGCGTGCAAGACTCCTCCCTGCGTCTTCGCGGGGTCAGCCGGCGACGCCATCGTGCAGAACTTCCTAGAGCCAACGTCTCGGGCCAACTTCCGCTCCTACTTCAAGTACAGGGGATCGCAGACGCTGCCGCCCTGCGAGGAAGGAGTGCTGTGGCTGGTCATGCAGAACGCAGTTCCGATCCAGAGCGATCACCTCGCTGCATTCCAGCTCGCGCTCGGGGACATCGCGAGGCCTGTGCAGCCTCTTAACGGGCGAGTGATCCAGGAGGCGTTCAGGTAGCACGCGAGAGCGAGCGAGGGAGCGAACTGACTTTGATTGTTCAGCCGCTTATGGAAGTAGAAGGGAAAGAGACATCGGTGACGACAAGGGGAGATGTGTCTAGACGTCAAAGAGCATGTAGAAAGACTAAGATAACTACGAGCTTATGAAGCTCACTGAGCAAGATTTTACTATCCTCCTTCTCATATCCTCACTACCATGCTCTTCTATCTAGTTTCAGGCTCCATCCTCGGAATCACCTGCATTAAGTGTCACACTCCTCCCTCCCTCCCTTCCCCCCTCCTCCTCCTTACCTTGCTGAACAAGCTGTGCGCGAATGCCGCGCAAGACCCATCGCTGCACGTCGGAGTTTTCAAGGGGAAGGATGACATGAACTCCGATGAACCCGCCGCTGCCACGTCATCACAACCCTCACAGCAGCGAGCAACGAGTACCTGTCGGAGACACGAGGGTCGAGGTCTGACTGCGAGGGGGCTGAGGTAGCCACCTCCTTCCCAAGGTTGACTCGTCGTGTCCACCTACCGAGAGTGAAGCAGGGGCACTCGTAGCCGAGCTCCGCTGACGTCGACGCCGTTCTGACGTTGCGAACTTGCAAGATGGGGAGCAGGTTGGTGACGGAGCTGCTCTCGCTCAGCACCAGCCTGGGAAGCTCGACAGAAGCTCTGCGGGTAAGATGAGAGGAGCAGAAGTGCGGATAGAGTGGAGGAGGCATAGCAGGGAGAGGGGGAGAAGAGAAGGAAGGGAAAAAGGAGTTGAAGGAGGAGGAGGAGGAGGAGGAGGAGAACGATAAGGGGAAAGAGAAGAGGAAGGTGCGGGATGAGGAGAGGTTGTTACCCAAGGAGCTCTACTCCTCGGACGAAGGCTGTGGTGCCGAGACTAGCGATGTTGTCAGAGATCTCGTCTGTGCTCGTCTTCTTGGTCGGGATCAGATGCACTCGCGCCTCCTCCAAAGGGACTGCCTCCACACTGCTCGGCCTCGTCATTTCCCAGCTCACTTGACGTCAGGCAAACCTCGTGAGGATGCACTTGCGGAAGATAGAGGTCTTGAGGGCCGCGAAGAAAGCCTTGACGGAGAGCGGAGAGGGAGGCGGCAGACGAGGAACACCCAGAGGAGGAGAGGAGAGGAGAAAGAAGCGTCAGCAAAACTGTGTTTGAACAGTACAAGGGATCTCGATGGGAAGGGAGGGACAAGCAGGAGGGAGGCGAGAGGATGAGGGAAAGGAGGGAGAGGTGGGTTGGAAGCTTTCAGTTTCAGAGTTGATTTGAACCTGCGGGAAGAGCAGGGGAGCGAGGGAGTAGCACTTGCAGTACCCCAGCTGACACCAAGTTTGCAGCTGGGTTTGAGCTGAGCGTAGAAGGTTCAACCAAGCGTCGAGCTTGCGGACTCTCCAAGACTTCTGCTGCCAGTCTGCTGGGGTCTTCTCACTTTGGAGGCACCTGGCCATCAACATCATCGGTTAGCACGTGGAGGATGAGGCAGGAGGGAGGGAGTTGCCTGAGAAGGTCCTGCTCCTCCCTCCTCACTTCCTCCCGCTGTACCCCAGTAGCTCCAAGTAGCGACCCAAGAGTGCTCGTCAAAGTTAGCCTGTAGGGTGTAGGTGAGAAGGAGGCGGACAGACGGAGGAGAAGGGGAAGAGTTTGGAAGGAGAAGCAACAAGGAGTGAGGGAGGAGGAGCGGAGGAGGTGGAAAAGGAAGAGGAGGAGGAGTAGGTGACCGTAGGTAGGAGTTGAGTTTGTTGTACGCGTCCACCTCCTGTCTCAGGTGCTGCTTGAGGACTTCGTCACTCGCCGCCACCTGCTCGAGCAAGGAGCCCTCGATCGAGCTGGGCAGCTGCTCGAGCACCGCCTTCACCTGGACGCTCGTCAGAGATGAGGAAGGGGCATGTTGAGCCCACCAGCACGATCAGCTTGCTGTCCAGCTCGGACCTTTCGCGCACGGGGAGCTGTATCTCCTGGGGCTGCGACGCCTGCGGTTGGGCGACCTTCTTGCCCTTGTCGGGGGGCTGGAGGAAAGAGGACTGGCGGGTCACGTCCTTGCGGGACAGCTTGGGGGCAGCTGGAGACACGCTCTTGGGGGTGCTGAAGATGGGCGGAATATCTCCCTGAGCTGGGTCCGAGCTGGAAGAGCCCTCAACGTGGTGGATGGAGTAGATGAGGGAGAGAACTTCGTCGTCCAGCTCGAGGATGTCACGGAGAGACTGCTGGCGGTCGAGCCACAGCAGCTCGACCTTGCTCTTCCCCGCCATGCTCTTGAGCCCCTTCACTAGGGCACTGGCGCTGCCGCAGGAGGGGATAGAGAGTCCGGGGAGGATCTCGTGCTTAGGGTTGAGGATGCCGCGATGGAAGCAGCGGTTGATGAGCGCTGCGAGGACTCGAGCGTCGAAGCTGCTGCCTGCCTGACCCTCGTACTCGATGGCGACCAGGGAGCGAACGTGCCGCCACTCAACCTGCAGGCCTTGCATGATGGTCGACTGCAGCCAGTTGTAGAGAGACCTCGCGGCGTTCTCGAAGTCCTCGTAGACTGTCTGCCCGCTGAACCATCCTCCGGCATGCTTCAACCGCTCGTGCAGGATAGCATGGAAGATGCAGAGCGAAAGAAAGAATCTCCCCACCTCCAAGTCCGTCTTCCCCCTCCCTGCCTGCACGTACTCGTCCTTGATCGTCTGCGCCACCTCCAGCGCCGCTTCGTAAACTCCATCGTTAATGTTGTCGTGGGCGCGGAGCTTGAAGCAATTCTGAGCCGTGCGGGCGGGGATGGCAGACATGTCGTCAACTACCAGCCACAGTCGGAAGTCTTTGTGAATGACTCTCCTCAGGAGGACAAAGGACAGGATGCTGTTGATCGCCTCTACGTTGCTCTCAGTGACGGGGATGAAGCAAATCGCCAGCCAGCTCCCGCTCTCCATCCCCTCCGTCACCTCTCGCAGAAGCTGCTTCCTGCTGGAGTAGTCCGAGATGCTCCTCGTGCGCATGACTATCCTGTTGGCGCTGGCCAGGAGCTGCAGCCTCTGCGGCAGGTTGATCAGCTCCTGCGGGCTGGCAAGGCAGAGGACAGGGACGTTGGAGCAGGTCTTGTCGGAGAAGATCGTCTCCCAGTCGCTCCTCCTGGAGGGGAGGTACTCCGGGCCAAGGACCTCGGCGATCACGTGCTCGAGGAGAGAATGTCTGCGGTCAGGGCGGAGGGCGTTGATGACCAGCATGTGGTCACAGATGCGCATCTTCCTCCTCTCCTTGTTCGGCTCCTCGTCCACCGACAGCAGCCCTGCTACCTCCGCCATCATCGTCTCCGGATGCTCCTTGAAGTACAGGGCGCGCCAGTCTGACCGGAACGGGTCTGTCTCGCGCGCCATCATCCCCGGCAGCCCCCGCAGAGGCGGCCAGAGCTGAGAAACTCTCACGATCTCCCCCCACGCGCTGGCTGGCAGCCACTTCATGTGCTCGGGCTGCTCCGAGAAGTCCGAGTCCCCGAAGTGCTGGCCGATGCCTCTGAGCCTCCTGGGCCTGGAGGAGGAGGAGGACGAGGGGGTTCCTCTTGTGGGAGACTTGATGTTGGCCTTCTTGTCCCCTCCCTTGACGTAGGGGGAGGACTGGGCAGCCGAGCTCTCGTCGGACCCTCCGGGCAGCGGCCTGCCCGAAAGGAGGGCGACCAAGGGCAGGAACTCAGACTGCAGGAGGACGCCAGAGTTGACGAGGGACCAGAGGGCGAAGTAGCACGTGAAGAGCCACTTCATGTCTGCGTCGAGGCCCAGCACGATCCTGTTGTGGAGCTCGGAGCGATAGTTGGTGACAGACTGGATATGGCGGTTCGGGCCCTTGGGAAGATAGGAGCTCTGCATGCAATCCTTCAAGGTGATGGCTAGGAAGTGAATGGAGACAACGATGCTCTCTTGCGTGAACGCGTCAAGGGTTGACGTCAGATTGTACATGTCCACACCCACCCTTGCAAGCTCTGCAAATCTCTGGCATTCAGCGTCCAGGATTTTGATGCGGTCCTGCTGGATGGCCAGGTTGGACTTGAGATCGACTTCACGCTTGCGGAAGGAGGAGATGACGCTCAGGTTGGCGGTGTCGGTGAGCAGAACTCCGTCCGACCCCGCCAGGAAGGACAAGATGTCTCCGTCCAACACCTGCAAGGTTCGTCAGCAAGGAGAAGAGGACAAACAACGGGAGCAGGAACAGAAGCGAGTGAACAGTGTAGAGAAGAGGTGAAGGTGGTTGTTGATGAGATAAAAATGGAGGTAGAGTTAGAGGTCGAGGTTGGGAACAAGAAGAGGCGGCGGCGGCGGCGGCAGCAGCAGCAGCAGCACCAGCACCAGCACCAGCAGCAGCAGCAGCAGCAGCAGCAGCACCAGCAGCAGCAGCACCAGCACCAGCAGCAGCAGCAGCACCAGCAGCAGGTAGGAAATGAAGAGGAGGGAATGGCATCAGGCTGACCTTGAGGGCAGTGGAGGCCTTGCCAATGTCCATGGACAACTGCAGCTTCTCCTCCCACAACTCCATCCTCTCCAGGCTGACTGCTCGATCCAGCAGGAGGTGCTCCAGCCCAGCAGAGCTGATGGAGAAGTCGACGACGTTGAGGAGCGGGAAGCTCTTGAGTGAAGTCGGAGCATCCGCAGCAGAGCTGAGGAGGAGGATGCGGAAATCGTGATGGACGCTGACGGTCTTCTCTTTACGCTGGACGGGGTCGAAGTAGCGGAAGCTCGAGAACTTCTCCTTGTTCCTCCTCCTCTCCTGCGGGGATATCAAGACTTCAGCTGGGAGGCTCCTGAGGGCCATCAGGTCCCGGACCCCCTTCACCAGCAGCACCAGACCGGTCTCGCATGCCAGCGCGAGCATGCGAAAGAAGAAGGGGAGGTCTTCCATGCTCGCCCGGCAGAAGCCGCTGGCGTTGCGGTCCCGAGGATTGCTAGACATGCCCTTCTCCTCCTCCTCCTCCTGCCAATTGGACGTGAAGATCCACTTGCTCTGTGGGGGCTCTCGAGCTCGGAGCTCCTGCAAGACCTCAGCACTGTGAGCGACGGAGGAATTCTCTCTCTTCTCCTCGAAGACGAGAAAATCTGACTGAGGTCGTCCGGCTGAGACAGGACGGAGAGAGCTGAAGGAGCTGGTGGCGTCTACGATCCACTTCTCAGCGATGCCGTGAGGGTCGAGGACGAGGGGGATAGACGAGGAGAAGACTAGGATGCAGGCAGAGTCGATGAGCTGTTCGTCGTCCAGTCGAACTCTCCAGAGGAAGCGATCGAAGTCATCCAGCAGCACCTCCTGCACCTCCAGCTGCCTGCTGCTCCTCCACAGTCCTCTGTTCACTGCGTCACTCAGCACGATCCTGTTCAGCTCTGACCGCAGGGAGGAGCGGAGGATGCCCCCGTAAGTCATGAAGCAGGAGAGGCAGCTTGCTTCCACTGCGATTTCTCCGATCTTCTTCTCCTTGTCCTCGTCCGACCGGATCCAGTCAGCGCTGTGGTCCCGCAGGAACTTGATCGCTTCGCTCCCCATCCTGATGACGTTCCTCAGCCTCAGGCTGTCCGCCATCAGCCGCAGCTTCTGCTCCATCTGCACGTCCAAGTTCTGCTGCTTCTGCTGCAGTTTCTTCTCCCACCTCCTGATCTCATCGGTCAACGAGATGATCGCGTCCTGCTTTCTCTTCAGCTCCGCATGCTCCCCGTGGATCCCAGCAAGGGCAGACGCGTAGCGGTACATGGACAGCACCGTCCTGCACAGCAACTTGCCCACGTCGTCGTGCGATTCCCAGCTGCTTCCTGGGGAGAAGTCCTCCTGCTGCATGCCGTAGAGCGAGCTCGTGAAGGTTTGCGAGTTGACAAGCGGCTCCAAGAGCTCCAGAGTCTCTCTGGACGAGAAGATCAGGAGGGTGGAGCAGAAGGTGTAGCAAGAGAACGAGCTGAAGGAGAAATGGAGGAGGAGGAGGAGGAGGAGGAGGAGGAGGAGGTGGTGGTGGTGGTGGTGGTGGTAAAGGTGGAGTAGAAACCTTGTGATGTATCTCATGTCGATCGACGCGAGTTCTTGCAGGCACTCTGAGGGAATGAAAACTTCAGCTCGAGAATCAAACAGGACAAACAGGACAAACATAGACAACAGTGAAAGAAGAAAGAAGGAGGCAGGAGGCAGGAGGCAGGAGGCAGGAGGCAGGAGGCAGGAGGCAGGAGGCAGGACCTTGATCGAGGCTACTGGTATCCAAGCGACGAGAGGCGCTGACTGAGGAGAAGTCAGAGGCGCGTTGAAGCAGATGCTTTTGATACCTATGGACTTGTGCCGGGACATGACGCGAGAAAACTGCATGGAGCCTGAGGGAAAGACTTCCGCTCCCTTCCTCTCCATCGCCGAGTCGGAAGAGGATGAAGACTCCAGCAGAGCTGCCAGCTCGGAAGGAGAGTTTGCGGCCCAGGAGATGATGTTGAGCTGCCTGGAGAGGAAGAGAAGGATGGAGTCGGTGACAAGCTCGGTCAGGTCGGAGAGCTGGTTGACAGTCATCCACGCTTCGATCTGAAATCTGTTGACCTCCCTCAGCTGCTGCTGGCAGACGTTCACGTCCTCATGCAGGATCTTGAAGGAGAACGACCCGTTGCCCAGCTGCGCATCCAGCTCGCCCTCCAGCTCGTTCCTCTCCTGCACCATCTTGGATAGGACGAGCCGGCGGCGTTCGATCTCGTACGTCAGGTCCTGCATGTCCGCCAGCTCGCTGTTGATCCTCAGCTTGTTGGCTACGGCAAGCCCGTTGTTCTGCCGCAGCTGCGCCTGGAATGTGCTGAGCTCTTCTTCTCCTCGTTTGATCCGTTCCGCCGCTCTCTCCTGCCTCGTCCAGACTCCCTTCAAGCAGGAGATCTTGTCCTCCAGCAGCCGCTCGAAGTCTCTCAGGAAGAGGTCGTACTTGGAGTGGAGGCAGGAGAGAAACTCTCCCTCGCAGCTTCCTCCTCCTCTCTCTGGCCCTGCCGCCCCTCCCCTCCTCTCCAGCTTCCTGAGCGCGTCCGGGATGTGCGAAAGGTGCTGAGTCAGCGTGGAGGACAGGTTGTGCTTCAGCTCGACTCCAGCTGATGCACTGATCTTCTTGAGAGTCTCCGCGGCCATGGAGGTCGCGGCGTCCTCCCCGAGCTCGGGGAAGTGAAGGATGTGGGCGGACTTGATGAGGCGCTCGCAGGAGGACTGGAGGAGGGAGAACCGGTCCGAAGACCCCAGCAACTTGTCCGATCGCTCAGTCAAGGTGCTAACAATCAGCTGCAGGTTCTTCCTAAGCCGAAACTCGGAGGAGGTGAAGACGTCCAGCTCGCCGGGCTGCTGGCCTTTGACCCCCAGCCGTTGGCGCAGGTCCTCTAAGATCTTGTCGCGGTCGGACGAGGAGAGAAAGGAGAAGCCTTGGCCCTGCAAAGAGATCTGCATCATGGCGGAGATGAGGCGAGGATGGGAGAGGGAGGAGTCGAAGAAGAACATTGTAGTCTCGTCGTCAAACACGCAGTGAGCATACAGACTCTTGACAACAGTGCTAATGACGTCATGAAAGATCGTATCCGACGTTCCGATCTCCTCGTAATCGCGGACAGCACAAGTCAACGAGCGATCCATGAGCTGACTGACATGGACCAGGTTTGTCCTGGCAAGGTTGGCCGCCAGGTCGACAAGCCGGTTGGACTGAAGGGCCTCGCGCTCGACGACGACGACAGGACGAGGAGAGTCCAGGTTGAAGAAGTTGCTAACAGGTTCCATGTTGAGACGAGATGCGATGGTTCTGTTGAGGAAGACGAGGCGGTTGATCAAGAAGATAAACTGCATGTAGTCCTCGTTGAGATCCTGACGACACATGTCACAAACAGAAACACAACCTGACTCAAAGTTCCAACCATCACTGTAGGGTCGTTGCAGGACTCACTCAGACTCATCTTAACTCCCGTGGAGATCTCAGGCACAATTCCTTCTCGATTCCTGCAGATGCTGTAGTAGTGATGTATCTCAGACTGAGTCTTGGTGAACATGTCCCCATGGAAAGAGTTTCCTCCTCCTCCTCCTCCTCCTCCTCCTCCTCCTGTGGTGCTATTCTCAGAATCCGCATCTTGATCCTCCTCCTCCTCCTGCATACAAATGCATCTCAGCCCAGCACAAACACTCACACTACAGACCTCAATGATTTGATCTGTGCTTGCAAAATTTGACATCTGACGAGCGTTGGGGGCGGAGTGGATGTGGTTGGGAAGGAACGTGTAGTCGATGGAGATGTAGTCAATCTCAAGTACAGAGTCGCCCACGAAATAGTTCACTTTCCTCGACTTCCGGTCTGAAGACTCTCTGTACAGATGTTTCGAGGTGACGGTGTTGAGGAACCTGACAGCAACTGACAAACTTGATCAGCCCGTCAGAGAGATCGAAAACAAGATTCACCATCTCGGTCAGTAGAGGACGACAACTTGTCCATGAATGTTCTCTTGCTCTCATGGAGGAAAAGCTGGAACATCTCCCTCTTGTTACGGACCTCGGACATGGAGCACAGGCAGAGGCCCTGGCAGAGCTCAATCATGGCGGGGAGTTCGAACAAGTGGAGCTGATGGGAGCGAGAGGGTGGGAGGATGCTTCCTATTCCTTCCACTGTGAGCACGACGGTGCGGATGATGAGATCGAAACACTGCAAGACATCGGGGAGGGAGGAGAAGTGGGAGAAGTAAGGACGGAGGATCTTGTTTGCGATGGAGAGGAGGTCCTCGCGCGAGGGAGGCATCATGGCGATATTCACGAGCTGCATCATCATCCTCCTTGCTGCTTCGTCTCGCTGAACTGAGCAGTTGATGTCGTCCTGCCATGTCGCAAACTTGTGCTGAAATGTCTCCCACGTCCCATGCTCTGTACCACACGTTACCAGCATCGCACTTGAAAGTTTCTCTCTCCCTCTTCCTTCCCATCTCCCACTGCGTCTTCCCCTCAGTCACCCCCTCCCCTCGTCCCTCCCGCTCTCCCTCTCCACCTCTTCTTCCATCCTTTCTTCTCTCCTTTCCCCTTTCAATTTCCCTGCCCTTCTCTTCCTCCCCCCCCCCCCCAAGCCTCTTTCTCCTCACCAGGGTCGCCAGCAGGAAGGGAGAAGGCAAGAGGCCCGCACGTGGGCCGCTGGCAGGACATGCACAGCACAAACGAGAGATTGACTAGCGGGATCGTCCTCCTCCTCCTCTGCTCGGGCGACAGCCCCGTCGTGTACATCCCGTGCTCGGTCGTGAGCTGCCGGAGGTACTCCCACACTGAGTCGCTCGTGGTCAAGGGAGCCAGGTGGAGGTCGTCGACGACGATCGTTCCTCTTCCGCGCCCGAGCGGGGACAGCGCTCCTGACGGCAGCGGCTTCAGCATGACCTCCAGCGTCTGGTGGATGTCAGAAGCCCGGGCGAAGGAGGAGCAACTCCAGTTGATCACTCCGCTCCCTTGCATCCTCCTCCCTGCCGTGATCTGATGGAGCAGCGAGGACTTACCCGAGGAAGAGGAGCCCATCAACAGAATCCCGTTGGGCTGCGACCAGCCCCCGTTCCCCTGGTCGTGATCATCGATAGGGGAGGAGGAGGAAGAGGACGTGGAAGAGGACGAGGAGGAGGACGAGGAAGGAGCCATTAGATTGATGATCATGGAGGCACAAACGTTCTCAGCGGTGGGGAAGAAGGTCTTGGACCGGCTGATAGCCCCGCATCCGAAGTTCTCAACCTCCTCCATCCCCATTGCGTTCCATCGGATCCACAGACCGCTGTCAAGGTCAAGGCCCCAGTCGAAGATGGTCGTCTCCTCCTCTCCCCCTCCTCCTGGCACCATGATGCTGGTCGAGTTCTTTAGAAAGTGTGTGAACCTCTTCCGCTGCTCCATGTCCCGGCACGTTCCCGCAATTGACCACACGAGCGCAAACAGCGCCATTCTCTCCAGCGCCTCTGCGTCTCCCGCGTCCGTCTCGCGCTGTGCGAACAGGATCTGGTTCCGAGCGATGGCCTCCCGCAGGAGAGCATCGATGATAGCGAGCGCGGCTCTCATGGCGTGAACGGCGTTCTGAGAGGAGGAGGAGAGGCAGGCGACGTCCCTGCTGACGTGGCGCTGGAGGACGGGGAAGTAGACCTCGAGGAACTTCTTGATGAGCTTGTGGAAGTGACAGTGACGTGTCAGCGCCCATCGCGTCAGGAGGTCTTCCCAGCTCAAGCACGCCTCCTGCACGTGCACGATGCCGCACTTGCTGGTGGTGCTTGGGCTGAGGTGGGAGGCAGGAGGAGCCTCGAAGAGGAGCTTGGTCTCAGTCTGGAGGCTCTTGCGTGAGATGCGATCCCCGTTGGGGAGGAAGAGCTCTCTCTCCCTCATGATGCTCGTCAGCAGCTCCACCCACGCGCCCTCCATGCTGCCGTCGAGGACGACGAGGAACACTGACTGCTGGAAGGCGTCGTCCTTGCCATGGCAGTCGCGCCTGATAGGAATGCGCAATAGTGAGAAGAGAGTTGAGAATGAGATGAAAAGGAAGAAAAGGGTCTGGAGGAGGTGATAGAGAAGGAGAGGAAGAGGAGAGAACGGGAGGGAGGGAGGGAGGGAGAGTGGGAAGGAGGGAGAGAAGAGGAGGGGAAGATGGAGGAGGGGGAGGCGATGAGGGATGGGAGGACGGGTATCACCAGATAGAGGAGAAGACGCCATCCTGCCATAGTCCAGTGTCCTTGTCGAAAGCTCCGAAGAAACTTGTGAATGTAAGGGAGGAGGGAATAATGCGAACAATCTCAGAGATGGCCGGAGAGAAGCCTGGGGAGTCTGGGAAAAGTTTAGTGAAAGTAGAGAGCAGCAGCTGAGAAAACAAGGGTCATATGAAGAACAATACGTCATCGATCAAATTGTCAGTGAGAGAGAAGAATACAATCAAACAGAGCACAACACCAGATGCTGATTCACCTCACCAACAGAACAACAGCTCTTATCACCTTTTGCTTCCCCTGCAATGTTGAGACTGCCTCCTCCCGAGGAGTTGAAGGTAGCCAATGGCCCTCTCCCGCTCTCCTCCGCCGACTTGGAGGACGAGCTCGCAAGATGTGCGAGCAGCCGAATGAGCATGCTCTTACCTGACAGCTGTTGCCCCAGCACGAGGATAGAGGAGTGGATGTGAAAGTTCTCCAGCAGCCGCAGCGCTGCTGACTGCATCTCGTCATTGAGGATGAAACCTGAGCTGCGAAAGTGCAGGAGGAGGTCCCTCAAGAGGTCCAGGTGCCCCTCCCTCCCGCTCGTCTTGAACTCCTGCAGCTTCGCCGCTCCCATGCTGAAGATCTCTGCAAGGACCTGCTGGAAGGCTCGCAGCTCCTCGGGGATCAGCCGGGGCCCGAGCTCCTGGGCGAAGGCGAGGAGGACGAGGCTGTCGGGATCGGACTTCTTCTGCTCGTGCTGCAGGAGGATGATGCGGTTGATGACGCGGAGGAGCAAGCTCGTGCCCCAGCTCGCCTTCCCCTGCGACAGCACCGGATGAAACTTGCAGGAGGAAAGCACCGCGTCAAGTTTCTTCGCCATCGTCGCGTACTCCGGGATGCCGTTGGCTCCCAGCCTGACCTGCGCGAAATGCAGGCGATCGGCTGCTCGCACTCGGACAGGGCGGAGGAGGCGCCGGAGGTTCTCAGGGAGATGGAAGAAGGAGGAGGAGGAGACGGCTTCGTTGCTGCAGAGGAAGATGGCGGAGGAGGTGACGTTGTTGAAGATGGCATGGGACGAGTAGCTCACCGAGATGTCTTGCTGCAGCGAGGCCGAGCGCATGAGAATACCGTTGAGTTTGCTGCTGACGACGGAGAGAAAGGAGCGCGAGAAGGAGATGAAGCCTTCGAGCAGCAGCCAGCAGTCCGCCGTCTCTGACCCATTGATAAGCCGCTCGATGCTGGTGAGGGAGGACCCTTGCGTACACATGCGGTGGCAGACGAAATGACCGGTCATGCGTCCTAGCTCATGGATGGCGCTCTTCTTTCCAGCGCCAGCAGGGCCCAGGAGGGAGGGGCAGCGGAAGGAGCGGAGGGAGGCAGCCATGGTCATGAGGCAGCGCTCGGTGCTAGGAGAGAGGACGATGCGAGTGGGAAGAGAACCCTGCCACTCGTGCTGGCACTCGACACTGGAGTTGAGGAGGGAGAGCCACACGCGGGAGCTGTAGATGTCGCAGTAGATCCTCGGATGCTGCAGCCACTCGAAGTCGCTGGCGCCCTCGACACTGGAGGAGATGAGCGAGTCGAGGGAGTCGCGCAGGTTCATGAGGAGGGAGAGGATGGAGGAGACTTTGGCGTTCACCTCTCCTCCCTTGCTCGTCTTCAGCGCCAGTGCCGTCGACTCGAGAGTTGTAGCCAGCCCCCGCTGTGCCGTCTGCATGAGGCGGAGGAGGGGCAGGGAGTTGGTCCTTGCCCGGTCGAAGACGTTGCTGACCCCGAGGGTCCACAACATTCTGAGAACGAGGAAGAGAGTCTGCAGCTCGAACTTCTCCAGCGCCTTCTCCATCGCTTGTAAGTCTATAAGCATCGTGAGCCCATGGTCGGAGCAGCCCAGGAAGTACTCGATCCCTTCCTTGGTGTTCTCCAGCAGAGCCCGGGTCGTAGCTCTCTCGATCGAGCTGAGAAACTTGTCGATCTTCGAGTCGCCGGGGGTGGGTCGCTCTTCCTCCACGAACTCAAGCTTCCTTCCCCTCCTGTCCTGCACGCCCATCGGCACCTGAACCTGCTGCATGCGCGGGTCCCCTCCCTCCTCCTCCCCGTCCTGAGAAGGCTTTACCTCCCTCCAGGACAGGTCGGCCACCCCGTCAAAGATGAGCGGGAGGTAGTAGCGGAGGGAGGAGGGGTTGTTGACGCAGGCGTACTGCATCTCAATAATGTCCTTGTCCTCCACGAAGTAAAGCCGAGGAAAGTTCCTCCGCTGATGCTCCAGGAACTGAGACAGCGCCTTGGACGCGAGCTCGAACTTGGACTGGAGGGTCGGCAGCAGGTTGCGGACAGAGTCTCGCTCGCAGAAATAGTACACGAAACTCTTGTACTCTCTCATCTGCCTCAAGATGTTCAGCAGCTGCTGCTCCGCCACCTGGAACCCTCGCTGCGCTCTCGGCTCCCGCACTCCAACCTCTGGATCTGCAAGGAAGGGAAGTGAGGGGTAGGATGCAAGCGTGCATGGAAGAGAAGGAGGAGGGTGGAGGAGAGAGGAGAAGGAGGAGCGTGGAAGGTGAGGAAGAGAAGGAAGAAAACAAAGAGAAGAGAAGGTGTAGAGGATCGCAGCAAGAACGCGTGTGAAGGGGATCGTGAGAATGATAGAGAGTGAAAGTAAACAAGAAGTTGTAAGTATCGGCGGCAGACGAGAGGAGACAACGTTGCAGGACAAGGAGAGTAGAGAGAGGGGGAGGGGGAGGGGGAGGGAGCGAGAGAAGGAGAGGGAGAGGGAGCGAGAGGGGGTGGGGAGAAGGAGAGGGAGAGAGAGAGAGGAAACAAGGAGGGGAGGGTGACAGTACCATGATAGACGCACTGGATGGTGGTCCACAACCCCTGGACCTCAATAAGCTGAGCGAGGGTCCTCTTGGCCACTAGCAGAGACCAGTACCACTGCTTGACCTGCTTGTGAAGGTTCAACTGACTCTCGTCCTCCTGTAGGTGGTGGGAGGAGTGGGAGAGCGACTGGGAGTTGGAGAGGAGGGACAGGCTCTCCTGCAGTGCCATGGTCGTCCTTCCTGCCCACTGACCATCCACGATGTACACCAGGATGCCCGAGGAAGTCATGTGTTGCTGGAAGACAAACTCTTCGCTCCTCCACTCGAACTCGATCCTCCTGATCACGTCGCGTGTCAACTGCTCCTTCCTCGCTCGTGCCGCTGCGATCCTGAGCAGCTCGACGCTGCGGGTCAAGTTGATCTTCATGATGTCGGCCACGTTGACAGACGTCATGAGCCGGCGGGAGGACATGGAGTGCAGACTGCCCTGGGAAACGAAGAGACGGCGGGAGGAGGAGGGGTCGAGGCTGCTCCTCATGTTTACCAGGTCTGCGTCATCGAACAAAGCAACGGAGTTCCTCCTGGCCTGCAGAACTTCCAACCAGTGGACTTCTGACATGCAATGGATGTCTTCCACCAGCTGCATGCAGTGGAGGTTGTTGTAGGCGCGGGTGAGGAGCCTGTCCAGCTCCTTGTAGGCTCGGTTCTCCTTGATGAAGTCCTCCCCCTGCTTCAGCTCCTCCTGGAACCCAACGATGGACGCGAGGTGAGAGGAGATGTTTGTCACGAAGTTCATGATGGACATGCCGAAGAGCGACTGCAGCGACTCGTCGATCCGATCCTTGAGCATGAAAAGTCGCTCGAAGCGCTCCAAGTGCGTCCGAATGCCCTCGAGCCCGTAGGAGGGCATCAGGTCTATCTGCATTGAAATCTGCGCGTTGCTCAGCTTCTTCCACCTCTCCTCCAGCTGCAGCAGCTGAGGTTTCAGCTCCTTGATCTGCCTGTGCGCATCCCGGGGGTCACACAGCGGCTGGGTGGGGCCGTCGAGCCCGAAGAAACTTCGCTTGAGGGCCTCGATGTCCTTGCGAAGACTCTCTTCCTCGAACGAGATCTTGGCGATCAGCTTGTTCCTCTCCTGCACCACGACCATGTGCCCATGCTCTTTCAGCCGCTGCACCTCCGCAAACTTCCAGTTCAGCCGCTGGAACTCCACGCGCAGCGAGTCAGCGCTAACGACAAGGCACGCCTGAGTGCTCTCGAGCACTGACTCCACGAAAGTCAGCTGGGACCCGTAGGTCTTGTCCAGCTGGTCAGCCTGCTGGATGGTATTGTGGAGTGTGACCATCCCGTCCACTGACGTGTCCACCACTGTTGCCTGCACCTCCTCGATGAGCCTGTCGCATGCTGCGTGTAGGCCGCGCACATAGCCGAGGGCCTGGGCGAGGAGGAACTGAGCGAAGAGCGTCTTCCAGGAGCGAGCTTCAGCCTTGAGCGAGTTCTTGAGAGCGACGGTGTCGAGGGAGAGAGCTCCGATGTTGTGCACGGGAGTGATGTCTTGGATTTCCTGCTCCACCTTCCAGTGGCTCTCCATCTCTTGGAGGAGGGAAGAGACGGCAGAGGCATCGAAGACGGGCGAGCGCAGCGACATGGAGTGCCTCTCAATCTGCTTCAGCGTCTTGGCGATGCGCAGCGGGGGATGCTGGTTGCTGACGATCTTGGCGTCCCATCGCATCCTCTGGGACTTGCTGTGGAGGTTGAGGAGGAAGTCTTTCTCCTTGGGGTCTTCTAGGAAGAGAGCTAGCAGGCCGATCTTCTTGAGGAAGACCTCGATCGCAGCGTTCTTGTCTGTCATCCACAGATAGTCCCACCTGTGGAACGGCTGAAGAAACTCCTCCACCATCTGCTTCAGCACCCCGAGCCCTCCCGCCAGCATTACAATCATCTTCATCACCTTCCTGTCCTTGGCAATGTGCAAGTGCATAGAGAACTTCTGATCAAGCTTGCTCTCCTCCTGCTTCTCCTCCGTCTCCTCCTTCTCCCCCTCCTCTGTAACCTTCTTTTCTCTTCCCTCAAAGCCCCACATGGCGACCTTGGCCGTGGAGAGGATACACATATGAGCGACTTCGTCGATGGCGTGCTGGATCTGCTCGAGGGACGGGACGAGAGCCACGTTGGGGTACTGCAGCTCGACATCGACGTCGAAGATCGGCCGGTCGATGTAGAAGAGGCCAGTGGGGCCAGCAATCAGCCTGTCCTTGAGCTTGTTAAGCGTCAGCACCAGCCCCTCCCGCACGGCCACGTAGCTCATGAAGCCATAGTGCTTCTTCAGCTCGATCAGGTAGTGGTTGTCGTCAGTGTGGAAGCCGTACGGGGATGGAATCTTGCTCACTACCTCTTCCACCGCCATCTCCGCCTCCCTGTTCAGCTGGGGAGAGGAAGTAAGGGTGTCAAACTCGGTGAGGGAGGAGGTGGGGAGGAGTTACCTGGGCCACCTGCTGGGCTTTCTGGACGATGGTGGACTTCTGGTCCTCGAGGAACTTGTCGATGCCTCCTCCTCCCAGCGTGTAGGTGACGTTGTCGGGAATCTCGATCAGCGTCGTGTCCTGGATGCTCTTCAGCACCCTCTCCACCTGCCCAGCTGTCAAGGCACTCCCGCTTGTCAAAGTCAAAGATTGACCCGGTCAGTGAGGATGGAGTGCGTGTCATCGATGAGGGAGTTGAGGTACTCCAGACCAGCTCGGATGCTCAACAGAAAGGCGTCGATGTTCAAGCTTGTCAAGCACAATGAGCTATTATCCACTTCCCTCCCCAGCTGAGAGCTCACCTGACCCACGTGAGAGAGTAGAGCCCAGGATTCATCCTCGACTGCGTCAAATGTCAACGCAAGAGGTGTGAGGTAAGAGGGAGCTGGAGACCTCGAGGTCGTCGATGATGTTGCTCATCGCGGGTTTGAGAGGAGGAGGGATGCGCTGGATCGATGTCCGGTACTCTTGCAGGATCTCGATCAGAGCAGACTTGTGCCTCTTCAGCGTCGTCTCCCTCTCCAGCGCCTTCCGAGCTGCTTCAGGGAGCGCAAACCCGCAATGAAGGAATCCTTTGGCGTCTCGAATCTGTCTCAGGTCGTCAGGAGGGAGTGTCAACTTCAGCTGCGGCCCACCAGCTGCAACACCCCGTCGTCGAAGTTGACGCAGAACTCGAATGTCTCGGGGTGCTTGATGAGAAGAGTTGCCTGCAACCCAGACCACAAGACGTCTACTGTGCTGGTCCAGGCCTTCGACAAACACCATGTCAAACATCTCATGGGTGAATCAGAGGGGCGGCATGATCAAAGAAAAACGTCAACGGGCAGGGACGAGTCAAGCATCACCTGATACCATCTTGCCATGTAGTCAGCCAGCGTCTCATCCGTCACCGTTGCAATGCGCATGAACTTCCGGAAGAGAGCCGTGCCGTGCATGTCCGTCCTCATGGACTGGCAGCTCGCCACCGACTCCTTCACCCGCTGCTGCAGCTGCCGAGCCCATAGGATGTGATTGACAACAGGAGAGGCGTTCCTCTGTGCAGGAGGTGACTCTTTGTTCACCTCGTACTCCACCTGCAGCAGGTATGTCAACAAGTCCTGCAAGTTTGCGGGGAGAGGATTACTTGTATCCTTCGTATCATCTCAAGGAATCTCCTGAGAACAGACTGGTACAGCTTCTCGATTCCCCGCCAGGCTCCCTTCTTGTCCCGGCCTGATATGCTCTCGAACTGGCAGGAGGATGTGTCAGAGGGAGGAGGAGCGATGTTTCAAAACCTTCTTCATCAACTTCAGCACGTCGTTGATGTCCACCCCCTCGTTCTGTACAGTCGTTTCCAGCTCCTTCCAGAGGAGCTCATCCAGCTGATAATGTCATCAAGGGAGTGACAGTGAAGGACACGATGGTTGTCACCCGCAGCAGGTTGGAATTGAACATGACGTAATCGTGATAGAAGTCGTTGTATCTCTCAGTCTCATCTAACATGTCGTTCCTAGTGAAGCCGTTGGTGAGCTTGAAGATCAGCCCGTCAAAGTCCTCAAGGACTTGCGTCACTCCCTGCATCTCAACCTGCTCTCCACTCAGCTCGTTCACCTCCCCTCCCCTTCCCGCGCTCGCACCTGCATGTCTGCGAACGCTCGGAACCGGATCCACGAGTCGAAAACCCCGGCGACTTGAGAGAATCTCTGGAGGAGAGGGTCGAGGCCTTGGAAGACGGTAATGGAGTCGATCTTGACATTTCTAGATTTGCTGTGGAAGAAACTTGAGGGGTGAGCAAGAGGAGGGTCGAGCTGAACCTCAGGATCCCATCAAGGTAGGTGATGGTCTTGTTGCACTCATTCTTCAGCAGGGTCAGAACATCTTCGGCTCCCTTGGAGTCGGCAAGAGCTTCTGCTAAGTTTCGTTTCCAGATTGAATCCGAAGCTTGGTTGTCTCCTAGCAGAGATCTCTTGCAGGCCATCATTACCTGCCTCACTATCCTTCTCAGAAACTGTGTGACAACATGCGGATTCTGCCAGTAAAGGAGTCAGCAAAGTTAGTTTGCTTGCAAACAATTAAGACGACTTGATATGACTTGGCTGAGACGCAGAGGAGCTGAACGCCTTGAAAGATGGGTAAGATCGAGTCATAAATCTCTGCGACTTTCGGTTTGGGTTGGTACAGCTTGTCAAGACGAGGCTCGAGCAGAGCAAAGTGACGGACGTTCTCCTTGGTTGCACTGATAGCATCGGAGATTCTAAGCTCGAGGATTTTCCATCTTCTGCTCGATTTGGAATGAGAGGTGGAGTTAACGGTGATGACCTGTTTGCATTCAGGTAGACGAAGTTGATCTGTGAACCCAACTAATCGCATCAGACGTGTCCTCCAGCCATCTCCCTCCTCCTTGGGTCCAATCACATCCATCAGTTTCGCCGAATTGTCAAATTCTTGCTCCTTTAGCAGCTCCTCTGCCTGGTCGCACCACTTTGTGAGGATCGTTTCGCAATGTGCCTGCATCATGCGGGAATCCGAAGAGAGGCTGGACCTGTCGTCGAGGAGGATCTTCTGATCAGGTTTGGCTATCTCGACCACTTTCCTGGCTTCTTCTGAGATATTCGAGAATTTTTCTAGCACTGAATCGAAGGTGTTCAACATCTCCCGTTGATCTTCGACTTTGCAATCTTTCCATCCTTCCCATTGTGAATCCATCAGGATGTGCTTGTATACTTCCATCAAGTTCAGATGAATCGAGTCGAAGGAAGGGCCGATGACCTCTCCGCATGTCACATACTCGCAGATATTGTTCGCCTTCAATGAATTCGAGCCCCTTCTTAGAAACCATACGCAGTGTCCCTTGAGCTGCTCACGAAAGGGGTTTGCCAGCACCAGCTGGGTTTCTTGGGAGTTGGTAGCATTCTTGCTGTCAGACACCTCCAACTCTGATCCTACCGATTGATCAACCGACTGTCTAGCTTTCGAGCTCAAGGCGGCTGATGCGATCTGTGGGAAGAATCAACTCGCATTGAAGAAGGAATAGAACAAGACCTTCAGGAAAGCAAGTCCGTGAGTTTTACTTAAGCCCGGGATCACTTTGGTGTTGTATTTGGGTGTTTGCTTTTGATAGTAAAACATCAGCCGCTTCCTGTACGGTCCAGCCCCTCGGATGAAACTCTGCAAAAAAAACTTTCAGTCATACACTTTGATGACTCAACCATGACACTATATCTGCCACATAATTCAGGAATGATATTACCTTTACAGCTACTTTGGTCGCCTCCACCTCCACCACGGCTTCTATGCTTTCTTTGCTTATTCCCAATCGCAATTCCAACTGTTCTACAATCCACGATAGGGCAGCAGCTTGGTCAAAGTCATACTTGGCACCTCCGTGGTGCTGCGCAAGAAACGAAGCATCGTCGTCGTCCTCGTAGGAGGGCTGGAGCTGCTGCTGGGGAGAAGACGCACGGGAAGAAGAGGATGAGGAGGAGACAGACATGGCGGGAGGAGAATGACAGCAGATGTCAAAAAGCAGGGGGGTAGGGTGGAGGATTTTGGGTCGGAAATCAGGGGTAGTCAAACATACAAAGAGGGTGGCAATAGAGGGGGAGACCGTCTTTGTAGCTGTGCTGCAGCTACGACAGGGAGGCTGCCCCACCGAACACGCCCCGCTACTTCTGATGTCGAGTCACGGGTGAACGCAACTTGAAGTGAGAGACTTGGCAAGTGGCTCAGGCTACTACTGATAGTAGGTCTTGCTCGCACCGTACAGGCTTACGTCTGTTTGCGAGCGGAAGCCGAAGCTTAACTGCAGACCCCGGAGCACGGCATTTGAGCGCCAGGAATCTTTGAGTGACCTACCAGGAAGGAGTGTAGTCAAGTTCACTTCTGCACGATTTGACAGTGACGATTCAGCAGTGTGCCATGACAGTGCGGGGGTGAAGTCTGAGACAGGAGCATGCTGGGCATTACTTGGTGTGGAACCTGACTGCCACAGACAAGCGTCTGTTTGAGACGAAGGACTGCACTGAGGAGCGTGTCGTCCCCCCTGGGTGTGGTGTTGGTTGACAGCAATGGGCACAGAACGGAGGAAAGCTTCTGGAAGGCCATGTCGGAATTTGTCGATTGCTGTTTGCTCGAAGGTACCAAGGTTTGTACTCTCCACTACAGCAGTTGAAAAGACCCTTGAATGGTGTTGGCTTGGGAAGGAGGAGGGCGCTGGAGGATGATAGGAACACGCGTCTGGCAATGGGGATCGCTCTAGCATGATGGGAGAAGAGGAAACTTGGAGGCAGAAGTTGCAATCTTGATTGGCAGGATGCGGCGAAAGAATGTTTGGAGTCATCAGACTGCACTGGCTGACAGAAAGTACCAGCACTGCTTTGACGAATGATTGGAAATGAGTTTTCTGGTCGGATGAATCGTGTCTTCTTGGATGATCGGAGGAGGGATGAGTATTCACGGGTTGGGCGATGGATCATTGATTGGGGGCTTGAATGAACCAACGTAGGGTAGATCGAAGATGTTGGCGATCAGGAAGCTCTGTGAACCGGGTAACCAATGCGAGGAGCAATCGTCAGCAGTCGCGCGCATGCCTTAGCTTCTGCTAGTCTTGAAACCTCTCTCATGCATGATTGCTCCTTACATCAGACATAGCCACCACAGTACTCATAACTTGTCAGGAACCCAGCACAAGTATGAAGCTCCATTTAAGAGATGGCGATGTGGAAAAGAAGGAGCTCGAGTTGTCAAGGACAGAGGTTGATGAACGACCCGTGCAGGGAGCATACCAAGGTGCAAACTTGTAATTGGTGGAATATAGATTTTGCATCTGAGACCCGTTTACGGCGGAGATAGCTCATCTAAGGAAGAATCACAAGATCACGACCGTAAGAGCTCTAGTCTCATTGAACCCTTCTTCATAGTACAAAGTTCAAGGTCTACAAGGTCTACAAGGAAACAAGTTATGAAAAGCTCTGGTCTACAAGGAAGCAAGTTAAGAAAAGCTTTGATGACTTTCAGTTGCTGGCAGGATTAGGCCTTCGAGCGAAAATTCTAGTCCTCCAACCGCCTGACGTGCGTCTCCCTCAGACAGAATCATCACGCTTTGAAACAACTCAATCCCAAGGCCTACCAAGCTCCCTCGTTGTTTATTCAGCTCTCTCTTGATGGATAAGGTTTGTTCATGCTGCCAACTTGTCGTATTTTCTCGAATGTCTTGGAGGACAAAGATGAGATTCGCTTTGCTGACATTGTTCAACACAGTAATGTTTGCCAGAATGTCGTACAAAGGTGTAAAAGACACAGAATGCTGCTTTGCCCTTGTTATCTGGAATAGATACAGTTCTCCTGGTGTCTCAGACAGCATCAAAGCATCCACGCAAGGGAAAGTCTTGGATGAAGGCTTGTAGTACGTTCTTTCTAGTAGACGGCGATTCAAGCTTTCAGGTCCTCCACAGAATTCCACATATTCACTTCTCATCATCTCAGTCTCAGTCACATGGCTTTGATCTTGCTCCTCCCCCAACCGCCTTACTTTTCGTTTCCCTCCTTTTCTGAGGATGAGGTGCGAGAGAAATTCAAACAGAACCCAATTTGAAAGTACTTGATCATCCTCCTCCCTGAAGGCAGCTTTGAAGGCCATGTCGCGATCCCTGTTCATCATGGACCTGGAAATTAAAACCTTTGCATATTCCGAGCAGATCTGAGCCTTCACAGAGTTGTACGTTGGGCTTGGAACAAGATGTACAACTTTCGAAGGGAGATCGAAGTCTTCATCGTACACAGATCTGACCTTGTCATCGAAATCCTTAACGTCAGTGATTTTCTTCACTTCCTGAATCAAACTGGAATTTGAATCCGTTAAAAGCATTCTGGGGATGTTTCCCCAAAGCTCGATAGTTCGATTGACTACCGCATCGTCTAAGCGTGTCTTGTGCAGCTCTCGAAAGATAGCCATTTCCTCGTCGGTCCATACCGGCAAGAAGTACCGTTTGGCGGTGCCTTCTCTTAACGCTTGTTTGAAAATACGTTTCTTGGGAGAGGAGAAGATGACGTTCTTGGTGTATGTGCTATAAAAACAAGTTGACTCTGGGTGAAGGTCGCTGAGATACCAACCTCTGTGCTTGTACAAGATTGATTCGCGATTTTGTTCTCCATTTTTCACACGAAACCAAGAGTCTCCCTTGAAATGAAAGTGATCGTTTCCGCGTTGATAGTAGACGCTCTCCCGTGTCTGAAGTAGGTACAGAAGCAAATAAAACGCAAAACAAGACTTTCCAATCCCTGGGTTGCCCGTAATGAGGATTGAAGTGAAAGATGTCCTGTTTTCTCTTGGTCTTAATGTTTCTCCGTCTAAACCGAAGTTGATCGCAATGATATCCTTGACTTCACGGTAGCACTTCCGTATCAAAAGCTCGTTTCCATCAAACACCTTTGTTCCTTTCGGCAAACGAACAGTCGTTTGATTGGCATTGATACTTCCAGAACAAGAAACATTCCACAGCCCCATAAGAAATTCAAGTTCGTCATCCCTTGCTGCTCAAAACAATTCATCACATAAAACCAAGCAAACTTCTTGACTGCTTACCTCCGTCGCTGGAAAAATACTGTGAGATTTCCTCATGCCGCATTGAATGCTTCTGAAGGTTGAGCTTAAGCTCTTGCAGCTCAGCTTTCTTTGCCGCCTCCTGCGCCCGGAGCTCGGTTTTCTCCTGCTCATTGTTGCTCGCGATGATCCTCGCCTGAATATACTCTAGCTCGACTCTCACGCGCTCGATCTCAAGCTGGGCTTTCTCCTGCTCATTGTTGCTCGCGATGATCTTCGCCTGAAGCTTCCCGAGTTCGACTCTCACGCGCTCGACCTCAAGCTGGGCTTTCTTCTGCTCATTGTTGTTTGCGATGACCCTCGCCTTTTGCTTTCGTTTGTCTGCACTGAGCTTCAATCGCCTCTTGTTGGAAAAACCTGCGAGTAGATCATCATCTATCATAGCTTACACTCGTAAAGTATTGCTCGCGAGTACCTTTCGACGGGCCACTACCACGGAGCTTTGCAAGTGGCGGCATCATGTTCGCTTGGCAGGTGAGGCAGGAAGCAAGACTGAAGTACAATCCTCTTGATTCTGCAATCTCTGTGCCATGAGTAGCTGCTTGATGGACCCACAGCACGTGGCGCAGCAGCACCAGCCATAGCGCAGATGCCATGCCTGCGTCTACTGCTCTCCGACTCTATGAATTTACTCAATAATGGAAGGGTAGCCAGCAAAGTAGGCATATTTTAAGATCCTCTTCTCCTGCACCAGACTGGCCAGCTGCAACTCAGGTCTGAATTTCTGCATCATCATCGTCGACATCACAGAAGGCTGAAGACCACCAGCTGCCGCAAGTGCCGCAGCCGCTGCCCGGCCACCGCGGCCGCCGGCCGGGCCCGCGGCCGCCTCAGTCAAGCGGCAAGTTGCCAAGTCAAATAGCTCGCCCAGTTTCAAGTCTATTTCCGGGTTAGGGGCGGGAATGGCTGTGCAGAGTGTAATTGTAGACCATAACTTGATTTCATGGTAGGAATGGTTGAACGAAGAGTATCTGGAGAGAACGATCGTGTTATAAAGACAGTGCTTCCTTCCATGCCTTGGTTCTGAGAAATCTCAGACAACCTCTTGTACTAAAACCTACGGATTGTGATGGATCACATTTTATTGTTTGTGTTCAACATGTATGCTGTAAGAAGACGCTCTCTTATTCCGCTTCTCCGCGATGCTCCAGAATGAAAAATTTTGGTCGCGAAACTAGTACTGGAGAATTTTGTCTAGAACTGGGGTGTAGTGTGGTTTTGATGATACGGAATGATGAATGATGAATGATGTACACCAATCAAGTCAGGAACAACTCGGTCTGCTTTAGTTGTTGACGCACTTTTGTGTGTATATCTTTACCCTTTGAACGAGTTCAATTCGTTCTTTGCAAATAATCGGATCTGTTGTTCTAATAATAACCTTCCAGAGGAAGAGAAGATGTTTGCCTTGCTTCGGGCGAATGAGCAAGCAAATAATTCACACCCTCAAGCTCAGACACATCTCTTCTCCAGGTTGAAATGTTTTGAAATGCGTAAGAGGTATGTACTAACACAAGTCTTTCAGGGAGGAGATGCAATATTGCGACAAACACTGTGAGAAATATGTGAATCTGTGGGAAGCCAACAACCACAGTGAGAAACGTGAATAGCTTTCCGCGTCATTTGCTGACTTGTTCTGTAGTCTATGAAAATCCAGCGATCTATGAAAACCTCAATTTCAACCCTAACGCATGGTTTCATGAGCCGCAACCTTGATTCTTAAGACAAACCTTGACAAAGTTCATTTTCAACATTTGTGATAGACGACTGTAGACATGTAGTAAGGTGCTTGTTTGTTTTTGAGTGATATGTGCACACAACACTACAAGGTGGGATGAATAAAAAAGATAAATTGTGCAGCCGCAATGCCACAGCATCAAGCAAGCGGAATACATCCATGCTAATAAATGCATTTCTGAAGCTAAATCCTTGCATGTGCCAAACACCAATCTACTGTACGTCACATTGCGAAAGGCTTGTGAGAGATCCTGCGAATATGCTTGTGGGCGATCTTGCTGAGATTCTTTTCGTTGTTTTTATTGAACATGTGAACATGTACAATCTATGTAGTAGGTAAAGGAGGATTTCGTACTGGACAGCCAGCACACGTTTGTTACCACTGGGTAAGTTGATAAGAGAACACAAGGAGAGTTACTTGGAAGAATTCAACCGATGGTTGACAGCTAGAATACAAACAATAATCAAGCTCCACTTGAAAACGATAGCAAGGATCGACTTCAGTCCACAGGGGGCATTGGGGGTCCTTCGTCATTGTTTGGGCCATCTCTGGATGGCTTGCCCTGCAACTGCTATAAGAACTCAACAATTTTCGAGTTATGACGCGTACCGGAGGAAGTGCCCGCTGTCGGGTATTCATCCTCTGAAGCATGCTGAACATGAAGAACAGCAGCGGAAGGGCCATAAAACCAGCGAGGAGGAACGTGTCAGAATCGAATGGGTCGCTCTCTTGGCCAGGTATCTGATGCAGAGGGTCTGCCACCAACAATCATCCGTCAATTTATTCACACGTGCTTGCATGCTTTGACAAGAAGACCAATCGACATCACAAAGATAAACTCTCACCTTCGCTACATTCCCCGTTGGCACAGTAGCGATAGCGCTGCAGCTGTAGTGAATGTTCAGTATATCATATTAATTGTAATGTCGATGACATCTCGGGAATTCACCAAATGACAAAAACCCACCTGTCTTGCAAGTTTGTCCCAGAAGGCTTGCATGTCGCCACAGCACATGCAACAAAGATCTTGCCAATTCATGGTTCTTTTAGATGAGAGATACACAGGTCCTTGAACTCAAGATATAGGATGACAGAAATTCACCCGCTGCCCTTTA
Organism: Guillardia theta CCMP2712; assembly: GCF_000315625.1. Taxonomy (NCBI): domain Eukaryota; class Cryptophyceae; order Pyrenomonadales; family Geminigeraceae; genus Guillardia; species Guillardia theta. The sequence goes on from NW_005434663.1 coordinate 79,542, forward strand.
TCTGTGTTCAGACCACTGGGGCACTGTGAACTGCCTGACGACTTTCCAGTTGCACCAGAACCTGACCCTCCGTGCACCAGCCAACAAACGATGGCAGGCAACAAGCGAACCTGTGCCGATGAAGACAGGCAAGAGGAAGTGCGTCCAAGAGGAAGAACTGATGAGAAGCAAGGGGGCAAAGAAGAAAGACGAAGAGGATGAGGAAAGTGGAACGCGGCGCTTCCTCTGAAGACCTCCGGCTCCTCCCGCAGGGGGGTAGACTTTGATTTCCGCTGGGGGTCTCAAGAGGAAGTTGGGGTGAAGGACCCGTACCAAATGGAGACCATGGTATCTTTTTGGGGTATCCTGAGGGGAATGTGAAATAGCATAGTGTCTCTAGAGGGAAAGTATCAAGGTATCAACAGTGTCTCATCATGAATGGCTCCCTACCCTTGTTTGGAAACATATGCAACCTGGTATTGAAGAATGACCCACCCACAATCCCTATTTATTGTATAATTGACTAAACTAGTGTTGGAATATTCTATCATAGAATTTCTGTATTGTACTTTCTTGAAGACCCACCCCCAAAAGGTACAATTAGGATCCATGTACCCCTGGTGGAATATTCTTGGCACTACTATCATCCCCAACTATCCTTACCCCAACTTACCAATCCTGGGAAGCCATATCCTACTCACACGCTGGGGAAAAGGAGGGGTACTGCGAATACCCTCACCCCACCTCTCCCAAACACTTGCAACATGACCCCTACCCCCTCTATTCAGAGGATGAAAGGGGGTAAAGAAACTATTTCCTTTTTATCGGCACATCCTGCTCCATCTCCTCCTGCTCCTCCTGCTCCTCCTGCTCCTCCTGCTCCTCCTGCTCCCTCTCTCTTCCTCTTCCTGCTCCTTTTTCTCCCTCCTGTTAAAATATTGTAAACGAAACAACTCGTTATTAAATTATTTTAAAAAATTTTAACGTTATATTTGTATAAAGAATGTCAATTTCGTAGTTTAACGTTATTTCTATGAAGCACCGCCGGGCCCGCCAGCTAGAGTCGCTCCGAGAGCCTCAACCATGTCGGGGAGGTCGAGGAGGTGACGAGTAACAGAGAGGATGGGGTGTAGGAGGCGAGGATCGCACCAGATTGTCGCAATGGCGGCATTTGTGTTCATGGCCTCAGGAGACACGACCAAGGTAGACGAGAAAGATAGAGAGAGGATGGACAAGCCCCATGAAAGGAGGAAATGGGAAACAAGAGTTGGGAGGGTCTGGGAAGGCGTGTATGACTTGAAGCACTCTGGTGCCGGCATGAGGGAGAGTGATTCAATACCAATTGGAAGTGGGGATGCAGCGGCAAATGTTTGGGTGGCTAACGATGGTACAATGATATTTCTGCTCGCAAAAAACGACGCATGGTCTGAAAATGGTCGGTTGTTAAAGTTGGGTGAAGTGAGGTTGCGCCTGCGGCCAAGCATGCTTCTAGCGAACATGAGGGCAAGATTGCATGTCAACAATGCTACAATTGTTGTCAAGCTCGATAGCGGGATTACCATCCAATCATGGTTTGATATGACCGGAGGAGGGCTGCTGGTTCAAGTATGGGACCCGTCCTCTCAAACCGAGGTCGAGCTAACTTTGCACACGTGGAGAAGCAAACGACGACCATTTGAAGCTGGAGAGGAAGGGAGTGCGTCGGGAGCTAACTGCAGGCCTCGCTTCATCTACCCAGACGTGGTTGCCGATGACGAGAATGACGCGATCGTCTGGTTTCACCGCAATGAGAATCGCTCGATTTACCGGGAGCTGCTGGAGAACGAGGCTCTTAGCAACATACCCGAGGCCAGGGATGCTCCCGATCCTCTTTTGAACCGCACATTCGGTGGCATCATATCGGGCAAGAGCTCTGTTGCCGGAGAGGGAAGGAAATCAGTGAGTTTCAAGAAGACTTCAAGGATCACCCTTGAGAGCTCCGTCAAGAGTTCTTACCATGAGATGAGAGCCTTCTTCCACACAGCCACAACGCGCTCGCCTCAGGAATGGGTCGATCGCGTCGTGAGCCTTCGCGCCAAGGGCGAGGAGGCAGAGGCTGGTTCAATCTCATTCGCCAATGATAGATGGTGGCGACACTTCTGGCTGCGATCATGGATTCAGCTCTGCACCGATGCAGAGCATGCAGCCAACAGGTGCCCGGAGGAGAAGTTCGCGGTAGAGAGAGGATTCGTGCTCGAGCGCCTGCTGCACGCCCTGTCGTCTAGGGGAATGTTCCCGATCAAGTTTAACGGGAACTTGTTCACAGTGAAGGGAGACAAGTATGACCCCGATTACCGGCAATGGGGAGGCATGTACTGGTTCCAAAACACCCGCCTGCCGTACTGGGGGATGATGGCGAGCGGGGATGGCGAGCTGATGCAGCCGTTCTTTGACATGTACTGGAAGAGCTGCCGCCTGCACAGGACGAGGGTCAAGACATGGTTCGGTCACAACGGCAGTTACATCCCCGAGACGATGCACTGGTGGGGGGCATATGGGGATGGCGACTACGGATGCTCACGTGAGAGGAGGCCGAGCTGGATGATCCAGAGCTCGTACATTCGACATTACTACACTCCCAGCCTGGAGCTTGCTGTGATGGCGTGCGACTGGTACAAGCACACGAAGAGGGACCAATTCTTGAAAGATGTGTTGCTTCCCCTGAGCGATGACATCCTTACTTTCTTCGAACAACACTTTCCAACAGACCTCAACGGGATCTTCGTTCTCTCCCCCTCGCAGTCTTTGGAGACATACCAGAATGCTATCAACCCTCTCCCGGACTTGGCTGGTCTGCGGAGTTTGATTCAAGAGCTCTTGCAAATTCCGCACCAGTCAATCAGTGACGAGAAGCGGGAGTGGTGGGAGAATCTTCTTTCGAAGGTTCCAGACCTGCCTATTATGCCTGTACCGGACGAGACATGCTCGGTGCGCAATTACCAGGTCGACTTCTCTCTCAACGATGACGCAGGACAATACTCCATGCTCGCCCCTGCAGAAGCCTGGAGCCCAGTAACAAGGAACTACGAGAACCCTGCTCTCTATGCCGTGTTTCCTTTCCGCCTCTTCCAAATGGGAAAGGATCCTCCTCCTTCCCTCTCCTTCAACGTGGCTCTTCAGGCGTATGCTCGAAGGCCATTCCCGTGCAACCGTGGTTGGTGCCAGGACGCTGTTCATGCGGCGCACTTGGGTCTTGCGCATGACGCCATGAAGCTTGTGGTGCAGAGGTTCATGTCGACCAGCCTCTTCTTCCCCGCCTTCTGGACCATGTACTTTGACTACACCCCCGAAGTCGATACCGGAGCTGTTGCCAAGCTGGCCCTCCAGTCCATGCTCGTGCAGTACGATGGAGATAGCATCATGCTATTCCCTGCCTGGCCGAGGGAGTGGCCGGTGAGCTTCCGTCTACATGCTCCCGCAGAGACGGTGAGAACTTTCACATGTCGGCTGTTCCGACTGACTCAGTGACTTGTTACGGTGATTGAACTTAGGTCGTCGAGGCCTCCTGCGTGGATGGAGTCGTCGAGCATCTTGTGGTCGATCCGCCTCATCGCATCGCTGACATCACCTTTCCTGGTTCGTGTGCTTAGTTGAACCTCAGGTGATCGGACGCCGCTGACTGTCAGAGCCTACAGGAAGCTCGTGCCGCGCTGATCAATGACCGCGTCTGAGTCTGGCAGAGTTCACGCCGGGCCGCGGGCTGCGGCCAGTCACACGTCAGTGACTCGGAGTCTCCGAGCCTCGGAGGCTCAGCGGACGCATTCAATGATTTGAAGTTGAGTCAGGCTGACCGGGCCCGGGAGCCCGCCGGGCCGCCATCGAGTCACACCCGGGCCACTGGCCCACAGTACGGTCACCCGACATTCTGTCCACTGTCTTTTTTACTCAAGGTTAAGTTAAAATCAGTCCGGTTTCCATTCCATGAGGCTTTACTCAAGGTTAAGTTAAAACCAGTACGAGGACGGCCAGGAGCCTTGAATGGAGGAGACAGTACTAAAAGCCTGATAGTGCGAGAAGATCTTTAACTAAAAGATAGTGTACTAGTAGTGAGCACCTCATAGAGTCGAGCCTCGGTCATTCCGGGCCGACGCCGGTCACTGACTTCATTGACCACCGGTAATTTTACAGTTCTAAAGGGGGGTTGCCCTGCTATCTTTTTTTTTTTCACCACGGGTGCATCGTTTTATATCATACTGAGGGGTGGGGATGGTTTTACTGCTTCAAACTTGACAATGTACCTCACAACTGATGGGGGTGGGGGTACCCACCCCGGGTAGAATCCTTTCTCCTTCCCGTCGTCTGGTGGGTTTGAAGGCGATAAAGGGATATATAGGGGTCCTTCTTGGATTATTTATTGGGAAAATGAGGGGTAGTGTAAAGTCAACCAGGGTGGGGGATAAAGATATTAGCTAGAGCACGGGTAGCAGAAAAGGTAGAGGGGTCAGGAAGAGGGTACTATTCCTATGATTCATGAGGGTCTGATTGCCAGAGGGTGGGGTCAAGGTCCGAATTGGGACATCAAAGTTAGTAGGTGGGGTGGTAAGGCGAGAAGCCGTAGAAGGAGGGGGGTAGAATTAGAATTTTGTTGGGGGTAGGGTAGTAAGAAGACTGGGGTAATCAGGAATTTTTTAATAGTTGTGCAGGGGGTAAAAGGGAAAAATAAGGGTGGGGTGATATTTATGGGGTGGGTGTTATTTTTTGTAGGGGTTGCGAGAATGTCCTTCAGACCTTGTACAGGGTGGATATGCTTTGCTGGGGTCATGACAAGGGTGGGTAGGGGTGGTATTCCGTGTGCTACAGTGTGGACCAGATGGGTAGGGCGTACAAGAATGTAAGTTTGTGGGTGGGGTGAATTCATATCCGCATATATCACGGAGGTCCTAGGTTTGGTGGGTTTCCATAGTATTAGATAATTGGGTGGGGTTATTTTGGTCGTGCCGTCCGGTGGTGTGGTTGATGAGTCGTGATTCGTGCAGGGGTTATATTAGTGATGTGGAAAAAAGGGGTCCATGACCAATTCAGTAGGGTAGGGGTAGAGAACTGTAGCAGGTACCTGGGGTAGTATTGGAAACAGGGGTGTGTGAAGATTTAAGGGGGGTAGAGGTGAAGGGGTAGTTCCACGGGTTGGTCAGAGGGGGTGGAGGGTGATCGAATGGATCGGAGCAACTGAAATGAGATGGGTGGGAATGAAAGAAAGGAGGGGAAGGCGAGGGTGAGGGGACGCAGGAGGGAGAGAGGAAATGAGGAGTAGGAGGAATTAAACAGCTTGAAGTTGCAGGAACATGCTGTGATTGAAGTGAATCTATGTTCTTGTTGCTCCTGCTCATCTTTCCATCGGACCGGAATTGATGTACCTGATCATATCGAAGATAACATGGAAGGGAGGGAAGGAAGACATAGAGGAGCAAAGACAGTTGAGTGATCAAAGCATGTCTTCCTTT
>NW_005434663.1:89166-91236 GCF_000315625.1 Guillardia theta CCMP2712
AGGGAGAGGGAGAGGGAGAGGGAGAGGGAGAGGGAGAGGGAGAGGGAGAGGGAGAGGGAGAGGGAGAGGACAAGAAGTTTGTTCACTTGGAGGAGAGGATGCTCAGAGTGCATCAGGCTGCCTCCTGCCATGCGTGCAAGCTCGTGCTTCTTGGCCTTGCGGGAGAACCTGACCCTGACACCCACGTCCTGCTCGTCGTAGATTTCTTCTTGCAGGATCTCCTCGCTGCCATCGCGTCAAAGATGCTCATGGTCTTCTCAGGTCTTGCTCTCACATGAGATCTTCAAGTGTTATGATGCCAACAGTCTTGTAGTAAGGGTCTCCGTCATCAACACACACAACCTCCTGCCCATCCTGTCACTCTCTCTCCCCTCCACAAATTCGCTCCTGCTCGCCTGCACTAGGGCCATGTGGCTCCTGCCGGACTTGAACACCTTCATCACTTCCGACGTCTTGCAGTCGTTGAAGACGATGGGGATGTCGCGCCCAAACCAGTGGTGGCAGAGCATGCGGACAGGTAGGGCGTCTTCGGGGTCGACGAGGATGAGTTCTTTCACAAAGAGGAGCGCGACGACTTTCTTGATCCCGTGGGGATCGACCTCGAAGACGGGAACGCGCGAGTGACCCGCCTGGAAAACTTTCATGATGGTCTCGAAGTTCAAGTTGTCGTCCATGTGCAGCATGAAAACTTCTTCAATCTTCGTCATGCACGTCCCGACGGTCTTCTTGCCGAAATCCAGAGCGCCTGCCATGATGTTCGTGTCCTCCTGCTGAAAGTCTGTGTCCTGCATCTTGGCATACATCTCCAGCATACCCTTGAGCTGGTTGCGGCTGTATATCGTTCCGATCTCCTCCCCCAGGAGCTGGTCAAGGATAAGGGACACGGGGTAGGACGCGAGGAAGGTGAGGATGACGAAGAGATAAACAAGGGGAATGCAGGCAGATCCGATTGCAAGAGGATGGCGGGAGCACACGGACTGCGGGATGATCTCGCCGAAGATGACGATGGACAAGGTTGAGATGAGGAAGCCTGCGAACCCAGAGGTCATGTCCGCCATGATGATGGACAGCAGGCAGTTCACGGCGACGTTCCCGAAGAGGAGCGTGCACAACAGGAGGTTGCCGCGCTTGCGGAACGGCTGGATCCTCCGAGCATAGCGCGCATCTCGTCGTTCTGAGGGGAACAGAGGGGTGAGAAGGAGCAAGTTAGGAGGAGCAAGAAGACCTGAGGCTGAGGCTTCGGGTCTCTCCCCGCTCTCTATCACAATCCGCAGCCCCACTTGGTCGAGACCCATCAGCCCCAGGGTCAACCCCTGAGAAGATGTCACTCCTCCTACTACTACTACTACTACTACTCCTACTCCTCTTCTCCCCCAACCCCCTTCACTCCTTCTGCTCCTGCTCCTCCTGCTTCTGCTCCTGCTCCTCTTCTCCCCCCCCAAAACCCTACTCACCCCCACTCCATCCCCCTCCTTCCTCCCTCCCCTCCTCCCTACTCATACTACTTCTCCACTCCTACTCGTTGCCATACCGAGAAGAGCGCTGAGAGGGAGATGAGGACAACCGAGGCGATCAATGACGTTGCGTTGATACTCGACATGCTGTTCAGTCTTCTGTCTTCTGTTGCAGCTAGCAGTGGGAGAGCAACATCCTCTTGAGACTGCATTACCTAACATCAGGTTGCCGATTCCATTCGATCCTCTATCCCCTCTTTCACTGACACTGACACTCACACCCTCTGACTATGGTACACTCTCGCCACATGGTCTCTCCTCTCCTGACTTGCTTCTTCTCCTCTTGCTTCTTCTCCTCTTCCTTCCTCTCCTCTTCCTTCCTGCTTTCCTTCCTGTCTTCCCTTCCTCCTGCGCTTCGCCTCCGGGACTGCCTGCACTTACATTTCCACCAACTTGACTAAACCCCCCGGGCACCACCCCACCCCCATCTCCACCTGCCATGCACCCCTACATCACTACAGCCAACTTCGCCTAGGCAGATTTTTACTTACCTATTCAAAGTTTTACTCAAACTTTGAACACGTGAAGTTCCTCCTCCTCCTCCTCCTCCTCCTCC